>NC_064408.1:1347500-1647500 GCF_023375975.1 Astyanax mexicanus
GATCAAATCCACTTCAGAATTCACCTACAATGTGATCACAAAAATGGTTTAATTCAGTTTCACTTTACGCTGTAGGTGAATTCTAAAGTAGAACAAAACAAAAACAGCTTTGAGTTTCACTTTAAGTTTCCTTTTAACAAAGCTGAGTCCACTTTAGAATTTACTTAAAATGTAAACACAAAGATCACTGAGGCTTGGTTATATTCGGTTCGGTTTCTGATTCTGATTTTGTTTCAGTTTCACTTTAACAGGGTTAAGTCCACTTTAGAATTCACTTACAGTGTGAAAACACACATGGTTTACTTCAATTTCATTTAACACTGTAAGTGAATTCTGAAGTGGACTCAGCTGTTTGTGTGTGATTTCTTTTTCAGCTTCACCCTAACCGAACTTTGTCTGCTTTAGAATTCACTTAATTTCAGCTTCACTTTAAAATAATTGAATCCACTTTAGAATTCACTTAGAGTGTGAACACAAACATCACTAGGTTTGTTATAACTTATTCAGTTTCAGCTTCACTTTATCAGAACTGAGTCCACTTCAGAATTAACTTACAATGTGAACACAAAAATGGTTAAATTCAGTTTCACTTTACACTGTAGGTGAATTCTAAAGTAGACTTAGTTCTGTTGAACAAAAACAGCGAACAGTGAACATACACATGGTTTACTTTAATTTCATTTAACACTGTAAGTGAATTCTAAAGTGGACTTAACCCTGTTAAAGTGAAACTGAAAGTGGAATCAGCTGTTTGTGTATGATTTCTTTTTCAGCTTCACCCTAATCGAACTTTGTCTGCTTTAGAATTCACTTAGTGTGAACACAGATAAATAATTTAATTTCAGCTTCACATTAAAATAATTGAATCCACTTTAGAATTCACTTACAGTGTGAACACAGACTAATAAATCACATTCAGCTGTATTTTATTAGGATGGAGTTTAGTTAATGTGAAATAACCTTTATATGAACTTTTCTCCAGTTATCTGGATCAGGATCAGTAGCAGCAGGTCGGTAAGTGTGAATAAAAGTGTTTTTTTTTGTTGTGTTGTTTGTGTGGATCAGCTGACGATGGAGGTGGACGGTAAGGTGGAGAGTATAATGAAGAGAACAGCGCTGGTGGCCAACACCTCCAACATGCCTGTAGCAGCTCGAGAGGCCTCCATCTACACCGGTAACTACCGACCCCATGTTTATAGTATTTTATTTTAATGTTTTTCTCTGTGATTATGAGATTTGTGCATCTTTATGTTCCAATCGTTTTACAATATAAAAAGTATTTGTATTGTTTTTTTTGTTATATTTGCATTTTTCAGATTAACAAACACATTTTGATATCAAACAGATATAACCTGAGTAAATATAAAAAGCAGTTTTTAAATGTTAATTTCATTTATTAAGGGTGAAAAAGTGTTGTTTAAGTTTTACTGATAACTGATATTGATTCTCTCTCATCTCTGTGGATCAATTTAGTTCCACTCTTCTTTACAGAATTATTTTAATTCAGACACACTGGATTTTATTTTCCAGCATAAAACGGTTTAAGATCATCCACAGCATCTCAATCATTCAGATTTTAACTAGATCTTTAACTCCAAAACCTTCATTTAGTTTAGTGTTTAATCCATTCAGAGACGGTGAACTTTAGTGTGGGTTTGTGAGCTTTGGGTCATTGTCCTGCTGCAGAACCCAAGTAAAGCACTCCTGAGCTTGAGGTCAGGTTGCTTCCATCTATTACAGCAAGTTTTACCCAGCAGCCCCAGATCATTACAACACACAGCACTACCACCACCGTGTTTTACATTTACATCAGTATGATTCAGTTCTTTTTCTGAAATTCTACATGTTTGTATTTTGAGTTTTACGCCAGATGTAAGGGAACCCTTGTAAAAAAGAAGTATACTTAAGTTATGTTATTTTGGAACCAATAATTAGTACTTAATTACTACTTATTTGTAATTAAAATGATATAAATTTGCACTAAATTCATACTAAGTATACTTTTGGAGTAATTCTACTGTACTACTCTATTCTACTGTATTTATTCTATTCTATTTGTGTTATTACTGAATTGTCCAATTTTATCAATGAAATTTCACCTACAAAAATAAATGTTCTGTTTTTTTTGGAATTATTTAAACTTTGTTTAGTTGTAGAATAATAATAATAATATTGTGTGTGTGTGTTTGCAGGTATTACTCTGTCGGAGTATTTTAGAGATATGGGTTATAATGTGAGTATGATGGCGGACTCCACCTCCCGTTGGGCCGAGGCTCTGAGAGAAATCTCCGGACGATTGGCTGAAATGCCGGCAGGTACGCACAGCTCCACCAATCACAGACAAGAACACAAACTCCGCCTCTTAACCAAAGTTTCAAAGCTTAAGTTTTTTTTTTGGCCTGTTTTTAATACTGCAGATCTGTATACTCTATTCTTTGTATCTTGATTGTGATTATGATTATGATTCGACGCATCATTAAATCTCACATTTCTCACAGTTTATTGATTAATTTATCTACAGCTGGACGATACGCTACAAATCTGTACTAGGATATATATTTTAGTTTATGTCGATAACCCGGTGCTGAATAGAGCTGATATGCTAAAAATATTTGGATGATCACAAACCATCAAACCACCAAACTGAACTGCTTGAATTTTTACACCAGGAGTAAAGCAGCATAAAGTTATCCAAAAGCAGTGTGTAAGACTGGTGGAGGAGAACATGATGCCAAGATGCATGAAAAAAACTGTGATTAAAAACCAGGATTATTCCACCAAATATTGATTATTTCTGAACTCTTAAAACTTTATGAATATGATCTTGTTTTCTTTGTATTATTTGAGGTCTGAAAGTTCTGCATCTTTTTTGTTATTTCAGTCATTTCTCATTTTCTGTAAATAAATGCTCTAAATGAGAATATTTTTATTTGGAATTTGGGAGAAATGTTGTCTTTAGTTTATAGAATAAAACGTGTATATATATATGATTCAGACGTATTTACACCCAGTTCTAACACTGCTGTGTTATTCCCCTGCAGACAGCGGGTACCCGGCGTACCTGGGCGCCAGGTTGGCGTCGTTTTATGAGCGGGCGGGGCGAGTGAAGTGCCTGGGGAACCCGGAGAGAGAGGGCAGCGTCAGCATCGTAGGAGCGTGAGTACACCACCTCAACACCAGGGGGCGCTACAGCATCAAACCGACAGCAGCACAAAGCAGAGGATTTAATGGAATACTCTCCTATTTAGTAAAAAAAATGTAATATGTCATAAAGGAGAACTCTTTAAAGAAAGAAGCCAGTAGCGCGTGTGTAAAAGCAAAAATTCAGAAGCATGAATTCAGATTTAACCGTTCACATTCGTGTCACATGTCCGTGGATCTAATACGCATCTGATTTAGGACCACATGTGAAAGTGATTTAAATCTGATTAGAAAAAGAATCGGATTTGGCACGTTCAATCCGTGTATCATTCGTTCATTTGATATTCAATTGAGAATCAAAATCGGAAAATTAAAAAACCAATTCGTTTTTTCGTTTTTTCGTTTTTGAATATAATACCAAAAAACGAATAACGGCTTGTATTTTGTATTTTTATTTGGTTATCCAAACAAAAATTGGAAATTTAAAAAACGGACCAGGAGCCGAATTTGATTTTGATTTTGAACTTGACCCATTTGTGTGCCCCGGAAGTTACTGATTTGTTTATTCTTGGTGGGTTTCTGTTGCGCGGGAGTTCACTGCAGTGTTATCTACACAGTCTGTATTGCTGTAGGCTTTGGATGGAGTTGAGGATGGAGAGTTTTATCTTGTTCAGAGGAACTAAACGCGTTGCAGTGAAAGAAGACGATATGACAACAGAAAAAATCGGCAGGATCTTTCAGGTGTTTGTCTAACGTTCCGTAGCTAAATGTCATATTTAGTTAATGTTATTCTGTGAATTGCCGCCTACATACTTTTTTATATACGTGACTAGCTGGCTAACTAACCTAGCTAGCTAGCTGGTTAGTCTATACATGGTGTAGTAAACTTCTTCCCTCACTGTTTTCATTTGAAAAGGTACACGGTCCCAGTGTCTACATCACTGATGACAACAACGTAGCTGTATTTCCTGGAGCTGATGGCAATCAAAATCAAAATCAAATTCGGCTCCTGGTCCGTTTTTTAAATTTCCAATTTTTGTTTGGATAACCAAATAAAAATACAAAATACAAGCCGTTATTCGTTTTTTGGTATTATATTCAAAAACGAAAAAACGAAAAAACGAATTGGTTTTTTAATTTTCCGATTTTGATTCTCAATTGAATATCAAATGAACGAATGATACACGGATTACGTTCACACAGCCATGAAAAAATCTGATCTGAGCCACACTGAGCAAAAAATCAGATTTGAGTCACTTCAGCCTGGTAATGTGAACACAGTCTAAGTGGCTTAAAGGAGAAGTTCAGTGTAAAATGATGGATTTTGGGTGTATTTATTAAAACAAGATATAAAGTTGTTATTGTCTCCTCCGCTCTCCTGCAGTTTTCTGACATCCAGTATTTTCTGCTCTTTACCCAAACTTTAGCTTTAGAAGGAGTGTTAATGGGGCATATTTTACCCTGCAGATAAATCACTAAACTGCTTTTTACACCGTTATTCAGCTCAAAGTAGCTCCACATTTCATTGGTAGAATCCGGAGAGTCCTGATATTTAAAACGATTCATTTAGAGCTTTAAAACTGAACTAAAAGCTTATTAAAACCACTTTTATATCCCATAGTGTAGATAAATCTCCGGTGCCGTCATCTTGAATTTTATGCACAATAAATCAACCGTCGAGCACGAGAACCAATAGTAAAATGTTTTGTGGAATGTTTGTGTGTTTATGGAATTCATGCATTTCCAAGAAATTAATTTTACAATCTGCTCTAAAACTATCCTACCTATTCGTTCTCGTGCTCGACGGTTTTTATGTAAATTAATACTAAACTCATCCAAACTATAACAAAAAAAAAAAAACGTAGAAAATTATTTACTAAATAAACCAGAATACATTCTTCTTGTTTAGATGATCAGTTTTTATCATCTCTGCTGGATTTTCTCAGTCAGTTTTATGAGGTAGAGTCACCTGGAATTCAGGCTTTCAGTTAACAGCTGTGCTGAACTCATCAAGAGTTAATTACTTGAATTTCTTGTCTCTTAATAAAGTGTTTGAGAGCATCAGTTAAAGTAAAGTAGTGAAGATAAAATGACTAAGAAATGAAGGTTACAAGATGTGTTGGATTTTACCTGTAATGGGTTTTGCTCATACAGTTGCTCTCTCTGGCTCCGGCAGCTGATGCAGTGAAGCCTTTTTCCTATAGAGGCAGTTATATAGCTGCTCCTTCACACCCTAAATTTAGTGTTTTTTTATTTTTTTATATTTTCTGTATTGTAGATTACTAAATTAATCTAGGCCTTGATAAACTTGTTTAATCCAGAATAACTTTTACATTTTAGAATTTAAGTTAACCAGGCTTTCAGTTAACAGCTGTGCTGAACTTGTCAAGAGGTAGAGTTACAGGTATACAGTGAATAGTGAATATTTGAGTAATGTTCTAATCCAGGTTATGAGAAGCAACAACTACTCAACTAAGTAGTAACTAACTATGAAAGTATCCTCAAGTACAGTCACCCCAAATACCATGAAAAATGTTATAATGATGGAACTGGCACTCATCAGGACTTCACCCCAGGAAAGGATAGAAGAGCGAGAGTTTCCTCTGTTGTACAGGATGAGTTTATCAGAGTTTCCAGCCTCAGAAACCACAAGTTAAAAAAACAGCTCCACAGATAAGAGTATCTAAATACTTCACGGAGTATTTTTTACATGATTCATTATGTCAGGGTTCATACGGTCATGAAAAACCTGGTAAAGTCATGGAATTTAAAAATAGCAATTTCCAGGCCTGGATAAGTTTAGGAAAATTAAAAATACCCTGAAAGTTTCAGGATTGAAATGAGGTTTATTGTACTAACAGAAAATGTGCAATATGCATTAAACCAAAATTTGACTGGTGCAAAAGTATGGGCACCCTTATCATTTTACTGATTTGAATACTCCTAACTACTTTTTACTGACTTACTGAAGCACAAAATTGGTTTGGTAACCTCATTGAGCTTTGAACTTCATAGCCAGGTGTATCCAATCATGAGAAAAGGTATTTAAGGTGGCCAATTGCAAGTTGTTCTCCTATTTGAATCTCCTCTGAAGAGTGGCATCATGGGCTCATCAAAACAACTCTCAAATGATCTAAAAACAAAGATTGTTCAACATAGTTGTTCAGGGGAAGGATATAAGGATAAGGGGAGATTTAACCTGTCAGTTTCCACTGTGAGGAACATAGTAAGGAAATGGAAGAGCACAGGGACAGTTCTTGTTAAGCCCAGAAGTGGCAGGCCAAGAAAAATATCAGAAAGGCAGAGAAGAAGAATGGTGAGAACAGTCAAGGACAATCCACAGACCACCTCCAAAGAGCTGCAGCATCATCTTGCTGCAGATGGTGTCACTGTGCATCGCTCAACAATACAGCGCACTTCAAGTCAATAAAATGATAAGGGTGCTCATACTTTTGCACCGGTCAAATTTTGGTTTAATGCATATTGCACATTTTCTGTTAGTACAATAAACCTCATTTCAATCCTGAAATATTACTGTGTCCATCAGTTATTAGATATATCAAACAGAAATGGCTGTTCAAACACCCAAATATTTTGATTAACGATTAAGATTAAGATTAATAGGGGTGCCCAAACTTTTTCATATGACTGTAGATTTAATTTTGATCATAGTTTCAGTTGATTTTTGGATTTATTGTTCGTCATATGGTCATGAAAATTTGCCTTAAAGGTATGAAAAAGTCATTCAAAAATCAAAATGGAAATGTATTTGATAAAAAGTGTATGAACCCTGTTATGTGTTCCTTCATAATCTGATGAATCACTTTACTGTTCATTTACTATGTAGGAAAATAATATAATAGTAATAAAAACACTGAATCAGAAGGTGTATCCAAACTTTTGACAGGTGCTGTATATAAAAGTATAAGTGCTGTGGTTATAAATTACTAATAGACAGTAACAGTATGGAGTGTGTGTGTGTGTTCTGCAGTGTATCGCCCCCTGGTGGTGACTTCTCTGATCCTGTTACCTCCGCTACACTGGGTATTGTACAGGTAAATCCACCTCACCTCACTGACCACCTGCTTCCTCTATATACAGCGAGACTGATCCCTGTGTTTCTGCTGTAGACTGAAAACATCTTGATTAGAACATTAAAATATGATTTATTTTTTTTAATATTGTAAAATTTGAGCTGAGGGTGGAGTCAGCTAAAATCAGAGGGTTAGTTACTCTTTGAAGAACAACAGCTGCACATTTTAAATAGCAGAAAATCAGAATATGCCTTTGCTGCTAATGTATTTTGTCAAAATAGGATAAATTCTGTGTAACTGATCTTTAAAAATTGTGATTTTAATATTTTTACCAGCAAATCTATCAGCTGGTAATCTAGCTTTTATACTGTTCATACTTTTCATATTGATATCAGAATAACATTATATCAACCTAAACTAGAAATATATCGTAATACAGATTTCTGGCGTATTGTCCAGCCCTAGAATGGCGCAAAAGTATTGGACTCTCAGGTGTGTTTTGTTGCTCAGGTGTATACTGATACATTAATTATTTAAACATTAAATTAAACAGCGCTTAAAGTCTGAACTCTCAGTATCAGATTTGGGTTTTATCTGTTCAGACTGAGCTTTTATATATTTATAGTTAGAGGAGTAACCAGTAACATTAAAACCAGAGAGATGTGCGAGTCTATGGATGAAAAACAAGCAGCTGTAAAGCTGAGAGAACAACCATTTAGAATGACCTGAAGAAGAAAGTCGTCACTGGTGTACTGAGTAACAGATGTTGAACAGATAGATCGAGGAAAACCACAGCAGTTGATGAAACTAGCATTGTGAGTTCTGTAAAGGGAAAAACCCTAAAGCTCATGTTTTACGACAATCAGCAACCTTTGACCCTTTGACACTTTTCAGATTTTTATTGGATGAAAAGAAAATTAAAAACCATGTATCGTTTTCATTCCACTTCACACTTAAACAATACTTTGTGTTTCTCTATCACTTAAAATGTCAATATGCCATCAAGCTGCCGGCGATCAAAATTGGCCCTGCTCCCTCCGGGTGGGTACAGTAGATGGCGCTCTCTCCCCACATCACTAAAGGGTGATGTCTGCAGCACAGGGCGTCTGTGAGCTGATGTATCAGAACCGAGTCGCTGTGAACGCTTTCCTCCGAACGTTAGCGCTGTGATGCTGCTCGGCAAAAAGGTTAAAAAAAGGGGCGGAGTCTGTGATAGGGGGCGTTCTAATGAGTGGGTTGGGTAATTGGCTGTACAAAATTGGGGAGAAAATGGGGAAAAAATAGAAATAAAATTATACAAAAAAAAATCTCTATAGAATACATGTAAGTTTGTGGTTTTAAGGTGATAAAATGTGGAAAAGTTCTAAAGGTATGAATATGTTTTAAAGCAAGTGTAAAAGCTGAAATATTTATCTTTTAATGTAAAACCCCATCGTTTACAGCAGAAATAAATGGATTTTTCTCACTGTTTCAGTGTTTTTGAAGGGGACTGTATGTATAATATTCGTGTACCTGTGCGTCAGGTGTTCTGGGGTCTGGATAAGAAGCTGGCTCAGAGGAAGCACTTCCCGTCGGTGAACTGGTTGATCAGCTACAGTAAATATACTCGCGCTCTGGACGAGTATTACGATAAACACTTCCCCGAGTTCGTCCCCCTCAGAACCAAAGCCAAGGAGATCCTGCAGGAGGAGGAGGACCTCGCCGAGATCGTCCAGCTCGTCGGGAAGGTACCGCCCCCCTGCCCCCAACCACCAATCAGACGCAAGGACACGTTTAGCTCCACCTATTCAGCCTGCAACAGTTAACCCCACCCCCCTATCCTCTTAACCACCAATCAAACACAGTCAGAGATTAGCTCCACCCATTCAGCATGCAGAAGTTAACCCCGCCCCCTGATCCTGTTAACCACCAATCAGACGCAGTCAGAGATTAGATCCACCCATACAGCCTGCAACAGTTAACCCCGCCCCCTGATCCTCTTAACCACCAATTAAATGCAGTCAGAGATTAGCTCCACCCATTCAGCCTGCAACAGTTAAACCCCACCCCCTGATCCTGTTAACCACCTATCAAACACAGCCAGAGATTAGCTTCACTCATTCAACCTGCAGCAGTTAACCCCGCCCACTGACCACTGCTAAGGTGTGTGTGTGTGTGTGTGTATGTATGTGTGTGTGTGTGTGTGTGTGTGTGTGTGTGTGTGTGTTTGTTTTCAGGCTTCTTTGGCTGAAACTGATAAAATCACGCTGGAAGTGGCGAAGCTCATCAAAGATGACTTCCTGCAGCAGAACGGATACACACCTTACGACAGGTACATCACACACACCTGAGAAACACACACACACCTTACGACAGGTACATCACACACACCTGAGAAACACACACACACCTTACGACAGGTACATCACACACCTGAGAAACACACACCTTACGACAGGTACATCACACACACCTGAGAAACACACACACACCTTACGACAGGTACATCACACACACCTGAGAAACACACACACACCTTACGACAGGTACATCACACACACCTGAGAAACACACACACACCTTATGACAGGTACATCACACACACCTGAGAAACACACACACCTTATGACAGGTACATCACACACACCTGAGAAACACACACACCTTATGACAGGTACATCACACACACCTGAGAAACACACACACCTTATGACAGGTACATCACACACACCTGAGAAACACACACACACCTTACGACAGGTACATCACACACACCTGAGAAACACACACACCTTATGACAGGTACATCACACACACCTGAGAAACACACACACCTTACGACAGGTACATCACACACACCTGAGAAACACACACACCTTATGACGGGTACATCACACACACCTGAGAAACACACACACACCTTATGACAGGTACATCACACACACCTGAGAAACACACACACCTTATGACAGGTACATCACACACACCTGAGAAACACACACACACCTTACGACAGGTACATCACACACACCTGAGAAACACACACACCTTACGACAGGTACATCACACACACCTGAGAAACACACACACACCTTATGACAGGTACATCACACACACCTGAGAAACACACACACCTTATGACAGGTACATCACACACACCTGAGAAACACACACACCTTACGACAGGTACATCACACACACCTGAGAAACACACACACACCTTACGACAGGTACATCACACACACCTGAGAAACACACACACCTTATGACGGGTACATCACACACACCTGAGAAACACACACACCTTATGACAGGTACATCACACACACCTGAGAAACACACACACCTTATGACAGGTACATCACACACACCTGAGAAACACACACACCTTATGACAGGTACATCACACACACCTGAGAAACACACACACCTTATGACAGGTACATCACACACCTGAGAAACACACACACCTTATGACAGGTACATCACACACACCTGAGAAACACACACACCTTATGACAGGTACATCACACACCTGAGAAACACACACACCTTACGACAGGTACATCACACACACCTGAGAAACACACACACACCTTACGACAGATACATCACACACCTGAGAATATACACACACACCTGAGTAACACACACACCTGAGTAACACACACACCTTGCGACAGGTAAATCACACTTACCTGAGAAACACACATACACACACACACCTGAGAAACACACACCTTATGACAGGTAACTCACACACCTGAGAAACACACACACCTTACGACAGATACATCACACACCTGAGAATATACACACACACACCTGAGTAATACACACACCTTGCGAAAGGTAAATCACACTTACCTGAGAAACACACATACACACACACACCTGAGAAACACACACCTTATGACAGGTACATCACACACCTGAGAAACACACACACACCTGAGAAACACACACTTTACGACAGGTAAATCACACACCTGAGAAACACTGTACTGGCTCCCTGTTGTACTTAGAAATAGACTTTTCAGGAAATTTACAACATTTAATTCTAGAAAACCCACATTTTTTACCCACATTATTACAACATTATTAGCAATACTAAAATATAGTTTTATGATGTGATGTTTATTTCGGTGAGAATAAAGATTCAGTGTTTGTTTTAAGGCTGGTTTACTGTGTTGAGTCAGTGAGTAGTTTATGGTGTATCCTGTGCGAGCGCCCTACGCAGCTGATCACGATTTTTACTATTTCATTCGTGCGTCCTCAACTCTGCAACGCTCTGCAATTTGAACGTGACGCAGAAGTATAAATTGGCCTTCACGTGATTGGTAGAGAGAGAAAGGAAATTGCGCAATAGGTGAAATGTAAAAATCCACCCCGGGTTTTGTTCATCTGCTGCAGCTCGGCCAACAAAACCCCGGGGTGGATTTTTAGTTTCTGGACCTGGACTCTACCCACCTCTGTGTGTAAGTAACTACAGGTTTAAATAGGATCTCCGGTGGATTTGGTGTTTTACAGAGACTCTAAGACTAGATCAGTGGCTGAACTGCACTTAGCAGGGCATTATTACACATGTTATAAAGTAACATATGACATTGTAAAGACTGTTATTAGTGTAAAAATGTCTTTATTTTAAAACATTTCTAACTGTTGTTCGTCTCGCTGCCTCCTGGTGTTGCAGTGCTGTTAGCCAATCAGAGGCGATATGTTTGCATGTTTGAATATTCATGAGCTGAAGAGTTGAAATCCTGTCGTTTCTAACCACCCTCCACTCCTCTATCGGACTAAAGCAGTGTTATACTGGATCACCGGAACACTTTCTTTCACTAAAACAGCTCACATGGCATTCATTCATACTAGAGACACATCTAGACTTTTAAAATGAATACAAAAAAACAATGGAATGAGACTTTTAACAAACATTTACCAATATCTCTGTTTCTCCAGGTTCTGTCCGTTCTATAAGACCGTGGGGATCCTCTCTAATATGATAGCGTTTTACGACATGGCTCGTCACGCGGTGGAGACGACGGCTCAGAGCGACAACAAGATCACCTGGGCGATGATCCGCGAGCACATGGGCGAGATCCTGTACCGCATCAGCTCCATGAAGTTTAAGGTAAAACTGAATCCTGTACGTTTAGTTTCAGTTTCACTCTGCAGTTCAGAGACCAGCAGATGAGGAGAGACACACAGTCCAAACTGCTCCAGGTCTAGTGTGAAGTTTCCACCAATCAGTGATGGTTTGGAGAGTCATGTCTGTCATCTGCTGGTGTTGATCCACTGTGTTTTATTATCAAGTCTAAAGTCAGTACAGTTTTGTTTTCCCACAAAATCTTACAGCACTTCATGCTTCTTATAGAGATGCTGGATTTCATTTTCCAGCAGGACTTGGCACACTGCCCACACTGAGTGTATAATATAATAATCTAATTTTCTGAGACACTGATTTTTTTGTAACTGTGATTAAAAACCAGGGTTATTCCACCAAATATTGATTATTTCTGAACTCTTAAAACTTTATGAATATGAACTTGTTTTCTTTGCATTATTTGAGGTCTGAAAGCTCTGCATCTTTTTTGTTATTTCAGTCATTTCTCATTTTCTGTAAATAAATGCTCTAAATGAGAATATTTTTATTTGTAATTTGGGAGAAATGTTGTCTGTAGTTTATAGAATAAAACAACAATGTTCATTTTACTCAAACATAAACCTGTAAATGGCAGAGTGGCCATTAGGGGGCTCCAAAATACATTTCTTTAAAATGACAGAAAACAAAGTGTAATTATTGTTTGATATTAATGTGTGTGTGTGTGTGTGTGTGTGTGTGTAGGACCCGGTGAAGGAGGGGGAGGGGAAGATTAAGGCGGATTACGCTCAGCTCCTGGAGGACATGCAGAACTCCTTCCGCAGTCTGGAGGACTAGACCCTGACCTTTAACCTCACACCTCCTCGTATTGTGTATTTTCCGATGTGTGTGTGTGTGTGTGTGTGTGTGTGTGTGTGTTATAAATCTATGCTGCTCCTGTTTACTATATGTTTTTGTCACTCTGATACTTGAAAGCCATAATAAGAGTCTGGGTCAGTGTGTACAGTCGAATATATAAATATATATATAAATATATATGTGTATTAATAATATCTCAAAGACTTGAAAAGGGGCAGCATTTTAATTTCTGCACTGATAAAGTGGAAAAACACATTATTATAAATGTGCACAATATATCGGTTTCTCATTATGATTAAATATATGCACAGGTTCTGCATTCTGCAGCATTCCCAGCTTCCCTCAATAAGAGCATCTGAAGATTAAAGACGTGGCTGGGTCTTCCAGCATGACGATGACCCGAGACACACCTGAGTTTAATGATTTAGATGGATGAATGAATATTTTTGGCAATTTAGTCAATATAGTGTGTTTAGAAGTGGACAAAAAAAATTTATCCAAATATAGCACATTTTGATCATTTATTTTAAGTGTTCTTGAGCATTTTTCCCTGACAGATATTTTAACTGTCCTCACACCTTATTTGTATAAATAAGTAAAGTTTTGTCTTTAAAACACCAATTAATAATTATAATAATATAATTTACCTGTGTATGTGGAATAATAATTCAGGAACAGCTGAGTTCAGTGATTTAGATGGTTGAACAAATATTTTAGGCAATTTAGTCAATATATTGTGTTTAAGATTGAAAAAAAAACATTTATATCAAAATATAGGACATGGTAAAAATAGGGATACACCAGATAGATATTCAGAACTCGACATTTTTCTGTCTGTTTAGTGTCCAAATAAAATAAAAAAATGTTATTAATGATGCAGTTATATTTTTGAAAATCAAATCAAAGTTTATTATTATTATTTATTTTATTTGTATTTTTTTGCTTATTTACTTTAAATATTATGGTACATTCTTTACTGTCAGAAAATTTTACTTCCCTAACGCATTATTTGTTTAAATAAAAAATAAAAAATAAGTTATGTCCTTTAAACTACCAATTAATTCAATTTCAATTAATTCAATTGCATAAGCTGAGGTGGAACAGTGTTGTAATATTTTGTAATAATAATAATAATAATAATTACCTGTGTACATGGAAGAGATTCAGAAACAGCTGATTTAGATGGATAAACACATATTTTTAATCAATATAGTGTGTTTAGAAGTGGACAAAAATGTGATATCAAAATATAGCACATTATAAAAATAGGGATACACCAGATAGAAATTCAGCAGCCGAAATGATTTGGTCAATCAGCCCAAATAATCTGTTTAGTGTTTAAATAAGTGAAAATACAGAATATTTTGTTCTGAATGATGCAGTTACATTTTCAGTTATAATTAAATGACAGCTTATAGGGGCTGTGATTGGTCCAGCGGTCTAAAGCGCTGCTACTATAATCAGGAGATCACTGGTTTGAATCCCGGTCATGCAGCTTGCCATCAGCTGCCGGAGCCTCGAGAGAGCACAGTTGGCCTTGCTCCCTCTGGGTGGGTAGGGGGAGTCCTATTGAGTGGGCTGGGTAATTGGCCTTGTAAATAAGGGAGTAAATGTGATAAATATGTGATAAATAGATTTATTTTACATTTTATGGTGCATTGATTGTTGGTATATCATACATTTTGCTTCCCTCACGCCTTATTTCTTTAAATAAGTGAAGTTATGTCCTTAAAATACCAATTAATTCCATTTCAATTAATTAAATTGAATAACAGTGTTGTAATGTTAATATTATTATTAATAATAGTCATTATATGTTTTATAAATAGTCTGTATGAATTAAAACATATAATAATCTAATTATAATTACAACAATATGATATAAGACTCTTAATTTGAGAATCAATAGATATATTGTGTACATTTAAGTTGTTTATTTTCATTTGTGTGTGTGTGTGTGTGTGTGTGTGTGTGTGTGTGTGTGTGTGTGGTAATTAAAAGAGCAGATTGATGGAAAATCTAATCAACATTATTGATTACTGATCACAGATTCTGTTGATCAGATAAGACACTTCCTTTGATCTGCTGCTTTGATCTTTATGTTATAAATGTGAAACTGATTGGGAACTCAGTGTTTACACCCCGCCCCCTTTTTGTTTCGGTGACCAATAGAAAGTCGCGTTTAAAGACAAGATAACAGGGATAGAAAGAGATGAGTCACAAAGGGACCAATGAGGCGTCCCGTATTTATTTACAGTCTGTAGCCTCACTGAGTGACTGAACGTGTTCTTCTGAATGTATTACGTATAATCAGGTGTGTGTGTGTGTGTGTGTGTGTGTGTGTGTTAGATTATATTGGATGTATTACCTACATGGTGGTTCATGTACTGTATGTGATGTTCTGAATTTCACAGAATTAAAGAAGAGATTAAAGGACATTTTGGTGACTTTTTGGATAAATTAAATAAAATTGATCAAAGAATAACATAGTAAATAGTTTATAGCTGTAATATAATGATGATATATTAGAGTTTATTGGGGAAAACTGTTCTATAATTGAAACAATGCTCTAAACAATATATAAGATGAGATTGAGATGGTTGGTTATGGAGGTTCTACAGGTTCTGTATGGATCCTGCAGCACATTTACTGTATTTTTCCCCACTATAAGATGCAGCTGATTATAAGACGCATTATGTAACACTAATAAGGAACAGGGGTGTCGCCATGTTTTTTAAGCTAAGTAAACAAAAGTCATTCTTAACAAAAACATTTCTCTCCTGAAAACTGTTTATTTGGGTGAGTAAAGAGCTTCTGTTTGTTTACAGTAAGCTTAGAATTCCAGATTTACACTAAGGATGGGTGCAGCAGCATTAGCATTAGCAGCTAATCACTAGCTGTGGTTAGCGCTAGTATATGCACCCGACAGAGCTACACTGAGGAACCATGAGTTTTCCGGAAAGTCAGGGTGATATTAGCTAGCGGTTTGTTCAACGTAGCTTGTTTTAACACGGAAAACACACTACAGACTACAGTCCGATATACTCTCCTCTGAACAATTAAAGAGTTAGCGCTTAGTGCAGTTAGCGGCTAATGCTAATACTGCTCCAGTAGTGCTAGCCAGGGCTAGCAGGAGGCTACAGGCTGCTATACTCACCTCTGAATGAGGAAAGAACAAGCACTAAGCGCATTTAGTGGCTAATGCTAATGCTTCTCCAGCAGTGCTAGCTGGGGTTAGCAGCAGGAGGTTACAGACTGATAATACTTTTCTCTGAACTGTGAAAGAGCTAGCGCTCAAAGATCTCTCACCCGGAGTTACACTTCCCTATAGAAGCCTCTGAGAGCTTTATTTTTAGTCAGGGAAACACTTTTACGCACTATTGTGGTGTAAAGACCCAGTATCTAATAAGACTAAATCTGAAATCAGAACAGTATGTTGAGTTTGTAGAGTTATTTGTTTTACAAATAAGTGTATTTAACTTTGTTTAACACATTAATTCTTCTTTATAGTAGCTTCTATTATAAATGCATTCAGTAAAATGATTGTTTTACAAACGTTTGGACCCATAATGTATTTTATCGAGGCACAGCTGGCTGTATGGGAGCTCTGATTGGCTCTCTGGTGTCTGGTAAGTCCCGGGAGGCTTTAATAATTAGCAGATAGTGTGAGATGCTGAGCGAGCCGAGACAAACCGGGGGTGGGAGGTTGGGGGACAGCTGGTGATTATCGAAGGTGAGAAGTGAATTTAAACGTCTGGACTTGTGATTTCTGATAGAACAGCTGTTTTCAGCACCTGAGCCCAGATTCAGATTCTCACAGTACATCACTGAGATTCTGTAGTAAACAGGAGGAAACGCCAGGATTCACTGGACTAACACTAAAGAATAATGTGGGAATCTGCGTGAGCTCTGTGTTCAAATACCCCGGCTGCCAAGTATACTATACTGCAGGAATCTGCCCTTTAAAACATCCCGGTTGCCAAGTATACTATAGATATACTAACTATATACTAGTATACAGGAATTTACCTGAACTTATATTTTAACACCACAGTTGCTAAGTATAATACTGAAATGGACCCAAACTGCATGTTCCAATACCCCGGTTGCCAAGTATAATACAGAAATTGACCCAAGTTGCATGTTCCAATACCCTGGTTGCCAAGTATATAACAGAAATTGACCCAAACTGCATATGTCAACACCCTGGTTACTGAGTATAATACAGAAATTGACCCAAGCTTCATGTTCCAATACCCCGGCTGCTGAGTATATAACAAAAATTGACCCAAGTTGCATGTTCTAACACCCCGGTTGCCAAGTATATAACAGAAATTGACCCAAGTTGCATGTTCCAACACCCCGGTTGCCAAGTATATAACAGAAATTGACCCAAGTTGCATGTTTCAATACCCCGGTTGCCAAATATAATACAGAAATTGACCCAAGTTGCATGTACCAATACCCCGGTTGCCGGGTATAATACAGAAATTGACCCAAGTTGCATGTTCCAATACCCTGGTTGCCAAGTATAATACAGAAATTGACCCAAGTTGCATGTACCAATACCCCGGTTGCCGGGTATATAACAGAAATTGATCCAAGTTGCATGTTCCAGTACCCCGGTTGCCAAGTATATAACAGAAATTGATCCAAGTTGCATGTTCCAGTACCCCGGTTGCCAAGTATAATACAGAAATTGACCCAAGTTGCATGTACCAATACCCCGGTTGCCGGGTATATAACAGAAATTGATCCAAGTTGCATGTTCCAGTACCCCGGTTGCCAAGTATAATACAGAAATTGACCCAAGTTGCATGTTCCAGTACCCCGGTTGCCAAGTATAATACAGAAATTGATCCAAGTTGCATGTTCCAGTACCCCGGTTGCCAAGTATATAACAGAAATTGATCCAAGTTGCATGTTCCAGTACCCCGGTTGCCAAGTATAATACAGAAATTGACCCAAGTTGCATGTTCCATTACCACGGTTGCCAAGTATAATACAAGAATTGACCCAAGTTTCATGTTCCAATACCCTGGTTGCCAAGTATAATACAGAAATTGACCCAAGTTGCATGTTCCAATACCCCGGTTGCCAAGTATAATACAGGAATTGTTCTAAGCTGTATGTTCCCACACCTCGACCACTGAGTATAATACAGGAATTGACCCAAACCACATGTGCCAACACCCCGGTTGCTGAGTATAAACCACATTTGTCTAAATGCTCCATGTCAGTAATTTTCACAAACTCTGCTTTACTGCTTCAGTAAAGATTCCACTACCTTTTACATTTGGCAAAATGAACCGTAAACCAAACTTCAGATTTTTTTCTTGTACAGATCCACCTGATAGCAAATATTCCAATAATTCCTGTAGAAATTGTTTTTCTAAGGTACAGAGAAATTCCTAAGTATGAATCGCACTTTTGGAATCTGATGCCCCCACACAAATAAGTCTTGTCCCTTTAAGAAAGCAATCTAAATCTGTATAAACGAGCTGGAATGGGCTACAAGACCTTCAGCAAGAAGCTGAGTGAGAAAGGAGACCACTGTTGGTGTCATAATTTCAAAAATGGAAGACGTATAAGAAAAAACAGTCTCTTACTCTGGAGCTCCACATAAAGAGGGTAAGGATGATCCTGATGAAGGAGGGAGGAGCTTGTTAATGATCTCAAGGTAGCTGGGAACACAGTCACTAAGAAAACCATTAGTAACACTTGCTGCTTCTGCTGAAGAAGGCTCATGTACAGCTCAACTGTTCCAATGAAAACCGGAATAATTCAGAGAAGGCTTAGGAGAATGTGATGTGGTCAAATTTAACAAAATTGAGCCGTTTGACATCAACTTGACGTTTTTGAAATGCTGGATATGACCTGAAGTTCACGTATGATTATTGCATTCAGGGGCTGGTTAATCTTAAACGAAAACCTCCTGAACTTCAGCCAAACACTGAAGATGGATCATGGATGGGCCTTCCAGCATGACAATGACCCAAAACATGAGGCCAAGGCAACAAAGATCCAAAGAGTGGCCTAGCCAGGAAACTATATGACCCCAGGTGCTAAGTAAAATACAGGAATTGACCCAAACTGAATGTGCTAAAACCCCGGTTACAGAGTATAATACGACAATCGCTCTGACCACTGTTTGTGTGTTCGAAAATAGAAAAAGAAATGCAAGTTAACATTCCCATTCCCAAGAACCTCCTGGCCTCAGCCAGAAGACTGAAGATGGGTTGTGGATGGGTCTTCCAGCAAGACAATGACCCAAAACATGTGGCCAAGGCAACAAATGAGTGTATTTTAAGCAGTAAGCAGTGGCCTAGGCAGTCTCCAGATCATTATCCTATAAAAAAAGATATGTGGAGAAGCTCAAACTTTGAGTTGCCAAGCGAAATCCTCAAAAACCTCAGGATTTAAAGATTTTTTGTAAAGCCAAAGCCAAAATCACTTCAGGATAAAATATTAATTTCTCCCAATCAAATACATAATAATTTATAACCTTTATTTAATGTTTTTGTTCTGGATTTTTCGTATTATTCTGTCTCGCTGTTAGAATAAATCTACTATAAAATTATAAACTGTTATTTATAAGGGAGTAAATTGAACACATCAGCAGAATATATATGGATATATATGTATATAATGTATGGAGACAGCAGGAGGATCAATATCTGCAGCTTCAGTGCTGTAGGAAGTCTCTAAAGCAGTTTAGAGTAAGTAAATGGGTTTAGACTGAAAGCTTGAGGAATGGGTTTCATGTTTAAATGGACGATGACACAGCACAGATTTACTACCTGCGGGAAGAGGGTCCTCTACTGGTTATTTAAAACTCTCTCTCTCTAATATTATATATTTATATTTACCTCACTGTCTCTCTGAAACCATTCACAACACTGTTCATCTAAACTTAGTTTTTAAATTATTATTTTTATTTGTATTTGTATGATTATTTAGGATATTACATAACATCCCATTCTGCCCACTTTATAACTATAAACTTTACCATGAAATATAATTATTAAAATCCTTCAGAGATGTATATATATTTTTGCATTGTTGTTTGATTCCAAATTCCATCTATGCTTTAAATATATATTTTTCATAATAAATTCATAATATTCAACTTAAAATACACATTTTAGTTGTGTCCCTGTGTTGTGGTTTCACTCAGTCCTGTTACTGTAACACATTACCCTGATCATCTGAAACATTTAGTATTTTAGTAACTTTAGTAATTTAGTGCAGAGACTCACTATATGCAGATCAGTCAATCAATAGCCCAATCAGATGTATCTTCTGCCCCGCCCCTAAACCCATACATCACCCCATGCCCCTCCCAGACTACTCTTCCCATTTTTTTTTAGCCTTTTTCAAAATTGAGGTAAAGGCAGAGTCAGCTAAAATCAGGGGGTTTAGATACTCTTTAATAAAGAGAGGCAGTCAAATAAAGAGTCGTTACAATAATATCATTAAAATTGAGTTTTAGCATAGAATTAGCAAAAACTTGAAAAATAACTATTAATGTTTTTAATTTCATATCTTACTTTTGCAATTAGGTCAATGTATAAAACACTATGCTTAATAATAAAATATATTTTAAAGTTATTTTGTGTGCTGTATACAGTTTTCAGGATCACAGTTTAATATCTATTTATTATCAGTATAATTCTGACATTAAGGTTTATTAATACCTGTGTGAGTGTTAGAGTGTTTCTGATCAGGTTTATAATTATATATTATATATATATATTTAAAGAAGGGGAGGGTTAATGTATGTTGGGTCTATAAACAGTGTGTCTGGGTCGGGCGGCTCCAGCAGATCCATTTCGCTGCATTATCTCTGCTCTGAGAGCTGCTGGGTTAAGTGTTCTGATTGCTGAGGAAAGCGGTTGATGGAACTCAGCCAATCAGACGAGACCAGCGTCCCCATAAACCACTAAAACAACAGCCTGTCAGCGTTTAACATTGTTTAAACAGCAGCAGATCTTCTGAATATATCTACACTGATGGGCGTGGTGTTCTGGAAATGAGGTGTGTTCAGGTACATTTCTGGAGTTTTATCTTGTTTATCTTGGTAACAGAAAACACAGGAGCTCCACTGACTGAATACAACCTAGACAGACGCCAACAGTCAGACGTTCATCGCTATCTCGGTAACACAGGCGCTGTGCCGAGCCGAGCGTACACCCCCACTTATTACACACACATGAACACACAGCAGCACAAACCCAACTTTTACATCAACAATAAACAGAATAGTAAATAAAATAACATTGCTGTTCCCGTAAATGAGCTGCTGGAGCTCCTTCACAGCGTCAACCAGCAGCTCAGTTTCCTCTGCTGAGAAGAGTTTGTTGAACACGTCCAGGTAGCTGCACCGTTACAATAGCAATCCACCAAAGACAGAGCTCACCTGATCTACTCTTAAAGAGAATGATGAGCAAGAGACACTCTGATTGGTTTATTTCACAGTTCATGAATAATCAAGAGAATTAGTGCATGACTTTTGCTTTGCATTTTGAGCCAAGCAATTTGTACTTTTCCTGTTGTTATGATAGCAAAGACACACTGACATGGCCTAAATCAAGCCACACGGTGCACGGTAAGCAACACAAGCTTACAGCACACCAATTAGCATTGTAAACTAATGAAGCTAACTAGCCCTGTTTTTTAGTGATCTATACGTAAATTACTAAAAAAAATATGGCTAGTTAGCTTCATTAGCCTCATAGCTTCAGTGCTAATTGGTGGGGTATAATAGCTTTATGTGAAAGCTATATTAGCCTTGTTACCTGCATTGCTAACTGGTGGAGCATAAGCTGTAATTGCTTGGTGGGTGATAGATGGGTTTAAAGCAGACTTTGCTTGTTAGCAGCATTAGCTTTGTGGCTGCTGTGATAAATGGTGGATTTGTAAGTCTGTCATCTGTTAGCAACATTAGCCCCATAGATCCAGTGCTAATTGGTGGGGTATAGTAGCCTCTTGTGAAAGCTATATTAGCCTTGAGTTCCAGGGCTATTTGGTGTATTATAACTTTGTATTTCTTTTTAGCTACATTATTTGTGTAGTTCCAGTGCTAATATGTGGGGTGTAGTCTTGTATTGCTTGTTAGCTTCAGTGCTATTTGGTGTACTAAAAGGTAGCATTGCTCTTTAGCTTCATTAGCCTCAAAGCTCCAGTACTAATTGGTTCATTGTGAGCTTGTTTTACTTGTTAGCTACATTAGCCTTTTAGCTCCTGTGATATTGGGTGCATTTTTAAGCATGTTTCACTTGTTAGCAACGTTAGCCCCATAGCTCCAGTGCTAATTAGTAGGGTATAGTAGCGTTATGTAAAAGCTATATTAGCCTTGAGTTTCAGTGCTAATTGATGTATTGTATGGTTGCATTACCTGTTCTCTACATTAGCCTTGTAGCTTCTGTGATAAATGGTGCATTTGTAAGCTTTTGTTGGTTGTTAGCAACATTAGCGCTATAGCTCCAATGCTAATTGGTGCATTGTAAGCTTGTATTTTTATTTCTTGTTAGCTACATTATCCTTGTAGCTCAGGTGCTAATTTATGGGATGTAGTCTTGTATTGCTTGTTAGCTTCAGTGCTAACTGGTGCATTACAAGGTAGCATTGCTGGTTAGCTTCATTAGCCTCAGAGCTCCAGTGCTAATTGCTGCATTGTAAGCTTGTTTTACTTGTTAGCTACATTAGCCTTAGCCTTGTAGCTTCTGTAATAACTGATGCAAGCTCTTGTGCTAATTGGTGGGATATGATAGCTTTATGTGCTAGCTAATTTTAGCCTTGTAAGCTTTCATGCTAATTGATATATAACAAGGTAGCATTGCTCGTTAGCTTCATTAGCCTCAGAGCTTCAGTGCTAATTGCTGCATTTTAAGCTTGTTTTACTTGTTAGCTACATTAGCCTTAGCCTTGTAGCTGCTGTGGTAACTGGTGCAAGCTGATATGCTAATTGGTGGGGTATAGTAGCTTTATGTAAAAGCTAATTTTAGCCTTGTTAGCTGTAATTGCTTGTTTATTCGCTTTATTATGCTCATAATTTCAGTGCTAAATCTATAGAAACACTTTTTAGTCGTCTTTAGTTGTGTATGTCTGTGTATAATTGTGTGTGTGTGTGTGATATATATGATGTGTGTGTGTGTGTGTGTGTGTGTGTGTGTGTTATATGATGCAGGCTTTTAACACACCCTCCTGGCGGCTCTGGTCGTCTCCAGGCTAATAAAGCCTTTTAGCCAGAGCAGCTTTACAGTAACGCTACACTCTCAGCACCACTGTCCGGAACTCCACTACTGATAACCATCCGCTGAGTGTGTGTAAGAGTGTGTGTGTGTGTGTGTGTGTGTGTGTGTGAGGCCACTGCACTGGGAGTAATGGTTTCTGCTGACCCTCTGACTCTCAGAGTATTTATAAGTATTGATTTATGAATTAGCTGATGTACGTCCTGCTCCTGTAGTCTGTAGAATCCTGTCAGTTCCACAATTTACCTTTTTCCAGGTTTCCAGGTGTTTTGCCAAATTCTGCCCCCTGCCAGAATGTGTCTCTATCCTTCGAGTTCAAACGCGTCCTCTGAGAAAATTACAGGCTGAATTATCTACTGTTTTTCTCTGAACTCCGTGCTCCTCCGGTAATTTTAGTCCTGTCCGGACGCACATCTCTGAGTTTCGTCTCCTCGCCTTTAATAAAATAGATATTTGTCCACTGCCAAGCACCGTAATTACTGTACACTTTGGGAACGCCACGGTTTTCACGGAGATCCACGTTAAAAAAACACAACAGCGAGTGGAAATGGAGGAGCTACTGAACACCGCGATGATGTCACGTGACCGAGAAAAACTAAAGCCTAAAAACTCACTGATCCTCCTGTTTTTTCAATTGCAGTCCGGATGCAGGAGTTTTATCACTAAAGAGTTGAAGTGTGTAATATTTTACACAGAGGAAACCCTGAGAAACACTAATCTAATCCGCATAGGGCTTTGTAAGATGTTTAACTGCTTAACCTGCTCCTGTTCATCTTATAATATTAAGGAAGTTTAAAAGAAAGGCATTTAAAAGACATTTTACATAAAGGAGCAAAGTGACATTTTTAATACTGTCATTTTTAGTTATTTTTTAAAAAAGGACAAAAACGTTGGTAGTTCTACTTAAGAATATGATGCAACGTTTTTGCAACCTCATTATTAAGTAATGTCAGTTTAAGATTTTTTGTAAAACTGAGCAAAAATGTTTCTGTGATTTTACTGAAGTGTATTATTAAGTAATGTCATTTTAGGATTTTTAGTAAAAAAAAAAAATGACCAAAATGTTTCTATGGTTTTACGTGAAAAACATATTGCGAAATTTTTGCAACCTTATTATTAAGGAATGCAAGTTTAAGAATTTTAGTAAAAATGAGCAAAAATGTTTCTGTCCTTTTACTGGAAACATAATGCTACATTTTTGCAAGCGTATTATTAATTAATGTTATTTTAAGATTTTTAGTTTAAAAAACAAATGTATTGGTTTTATGTAGGAATAAGGTGCAACATTTTCTCTACCTTATTAAGTAATGTCAGTTTAAGATTTCTACTTAAAAAATACTAGATTTATATTTGTTGGCAACCTTGTTATTACATAACTTCAGTTTAAGATTTTAACTAAAAATTACCAAAAATGTTTCTATGGTTTTATTTAAAAACATAGTGCAACATTTTTGCAAGTATATTATTATTTAATGTCAGTTTAAGATTTTTAGTAAAAAATTACCAAAAAGTATTTGTTGGTTACACTTAAAAACGAGCCCTGTCTCCCATTGATATGGAGATCTGCGCAGGTGCAGTAGCCAAAACAAGGTAAAATCCATGTTTTTTTTTGCATTATGGACCCAAAAGCTACAAACTGTTAATGAGGGTTTAATCAGATTTTATTGTTGATGTAAAATAAGTTGTTAAAATGGTAATTAGACCAGTTCAGTTTAGAGTATTTTGGTCTCTCTGCGTTTAAACAGACAGGAAGCTGGTCTGGTATAAATGGATATAATGGATATAATATAATAAATAATTTTCAGTATTGACATCTTATCTTTAATGTTTACTCAGTTCAGAAATGAAATGACTCTATAATATATTTATAATGTTTTGGCTGATCCTTTATTATTTCTTTGCGCTGTTATTTTGTCCTTTAGAGCACACACCTGGGGTTGGGGCTCATGTTATGGAATAATCCGATCAGCAGATTTGTGAAGATCAGGTGAAGTAAGGTAAAAGACATGCTGAATTTTTGCTTTGGTCATTTATTCTGCTCACCTGCTCTGCAGTCTAATCAAAAAACAACTCTTCGACTTGGAACCCTGTTTGGGTTTTGGTGTTCTAGATATTTTCTGCTTCAGAATATCGTTCAGCTCCCAGTGCTGACAGCCAAACACTTATACAGCCCCAGACCATGATGCTAACACCACCATGCTTAACTGTTTGCAGGCTTTCTTGTGCATCAGCTTCAGAAGAGGCTTTCTTCTAGGACAGTTCCAGATGCAGTTTGGGTGTATGATCTGAGCACTGCAGTGAACTGACCTCACACTCCTTTAAGCTCAACCTCTGCAGCAATACTGGCAGCACTCATACGCGTATTATTTAAAGCTAATCTCTGGATATTACACTGAACACGTGGACTCAATTTCTTTGGTGGACTCTGGGGAGGAATGTTCTGAGTTAAAAAACTGCTGTATTGTCTTGGCCACCGTACTGTATCTTAGTTTTATTGTGTTATTAATCTTTTAATAGCCTAGACGATCTTTATGTAGAGCAACAATTCTGTTTCTCACATCCTCAGAGAGTTCTTTACCATGAGGTGCCATGTTAATCATCCAGTGGACAGTATGAGAGAATTGTAGCCAAAGCACAAAATTTATTAAGATGTACACACTTGTGTTGCAAATATTTAGACATTAATATCTGTGTGTTGAGTTATTTTCAGAGGACAGTAAATCTACACTGCTATATAAGCTGTGTGTTGACTACTCTAAATTTTATCCAAGTTTCATTTCTATATTGTTTCCCATGAAAATATATAAATGTATATATATAAGAGAGAGAACCAAACTGAACTGCTTGAATTTTTGCACCAGGAGTAAAGCAGCATAAAGTTATCCAAAAGCAGTGTGTAAGACTGGTGGAGGAGAACATGATGCCAAGATGCATGAAAACTAAAACTGTGATTAAAAACCACCAAGGATTATTCCACCAAATATTGATTATTTCTGAACTCTTAAAACTTTATGAATATGAACTTGTTTTCTTTGCATTATTTGAGGTCTGAAAGTTCTGCATCTTTTTTTTTTTTTTTTTTTTTTTTTTAAGCCATTTCTCATTTTCTGCAAATAAATGCTCTAAATGAGAATATTTTATTTGGAATTTGGGAGAAATGTCAAACATAAACCAATAAATAGCAAAATATATATATATATACTGGCCTGTATTGGTGTCCATATTCGTGGACTCCAAATCAGTTCAAGTAGGCATTCCCTTTTGAAAGTTGTTTTCAGTATGTGTGAGTGTGTGTGTGTGTGTGTGGTTAGCAGGTGGTTTAGCAGGTGTCGGTGGTCCCCCCCTCCGGTTTTGGCAGTGAATCGTGGGTAAGGGAACAGCATGTTCGTGGACAGGAAGCAGCTCAGCTTACCGCCAGCGGGGGACCTGAGATCAGGGGGCGGGGCCAGGGGTCAGATATTACCACGGCGACCCCTCTGTGACCCCGTGAGAATCCTGCGTGACCTCTGACCTGCACGACCTTAAAGAGAACCTCGGGTAAAGAGGTGCAGAAACATAAACATCCATTAACATGGACATGATGACCCCTGGTATGTGGTGCAGGGTGGTATCTGAGGTATCTGAGTGGTATCTGTGGTATCTGTGTCTGTCAGGTGCACGGGGTGGTATGTGATACCCCTCCATCACACACCATATATATAATACACCTGACAGATATAACCTTCAGTAACCCTCATATACACCCCAACTGCATAACCACCTACAGCTATTAGTGATATTAGCAGATAGGAGTGAGTATGGATATAGATGGTTTAGATTGGTATGTATGGATATATATGGGTAAATCATGGTTACAGATGGTATATATTGGTTATAGATATTATATATTGGTTGTATATATTGGTGAGTATAGTTTAGTAGATATAAATATGGCTGGGTATAGATTAGTATAGTTGGGTATAGATTGGTATGCTCGGGCACAGATGGGTATATATTGGTATAAATTGATATAGAATGGTAAATGATGAGTATAGTTTGGTATATGTGGACATGTATGGGTATTGATGCATATAATTAGGTATATGTGCGTATTTATGGGTGTAGATGGGTATTTATTGTTATAAATGCGTATATGTGGGTATGTATGGGTATAGATAGGTACACTTTGGTTGTAGATGAGTATAGATGGGTGTATATGGTATTGAAGGGTATATATTGGTTATAGTTGAGTATAGTTGGGTATAGGTCGATACGTATGGGTGTAGATGAGTGTAAGTTGGTTATTGTTGAGTATAGTTGGGTATAGGTCGATATGTATAGGTGTAGATGAGTATATATTGGTTATAGATGAGTATAGATGGGTGTATATGGTATCGAAGGGTATATATTGGTTATAGTTAAATATAGTTGGGTATAGGTCGATATATATAGGTATAGATGAGTATATATTGGTTATAGTTGGGTATAGACTGGTATGTATGGTTCTAGGTGGGTACCCGTTGGTTATAGAAGAGTATAAATGGGTATAGATTGGTATGTATGGGTATAGATGGGCACATTTTTTGTTATAGATGAGTATAGATGGGTGGGTGTATATGGGTATCGATGGGTATATATTGGTTATAGGTGAGTGTAAATGGGTATAGATTGGTAAGCATGAGTATAGATGAGTGCTTCTAGGTCAACCAGACACAAATACAGATGGGAATAAATTGGTATAAGTGGATATAGAATGGTACATAATGGTTACATATGTATAAGTATAGTTGGGTATATGTGGGTATGTATGGGTATGGTTTGTCTAATTGGGTATATGTGGGTATGTATGGTTTAGATGGCTTTATATAGGTATAGATATGTTATAGATGAGTATAATTGGTAATATGTGGTCATGTATGGGTATATAAGTGTATAGTTGGGTATGGTTGGTATGTTTGGGTATAGATGGGTATATATTGGTTATAGATGAATATGTATTAGTTATTTATAAGTATAGGATTAGGATATAGATTTTAAAAATTCATTTTATACTGATTACCTGAGCAACCAACACCTGCCTCAACCACACCCTTATTCACAGAGTGCCTCAAGGGCAACCAGACACAAATACAGCAGAGAGAGAGAGAGAGAGAGAGAGAGAGAGAGAGAGGATGGTGAAGTGTGAGAGAGGGATGGGAGGGGTGTAGAGAGAGAGAGAGAGATAAGTGGTGAGTAGAGAGTGATGGGAGGAGCAAACAGACAGGACGAGAGAGGTTGGATAGGTTAAGAGAGAGAGAGAGTGTATGCAGTATGTAGTGTAGTGTCTCTGGTTAAACACTGTGGGATTATGGGAACCGTACGCAGGACTAGACGGAGGACTGGACTGTAATTCATACCGGAGGAGCTGCACCTGTTCACCTGTAGAGCCCTGTTCACCTGCTCATCACTGAAGGAACATTCAGGAACACAGAGAGCTACAGGTACCACTGACTCAACACCTGATTATACCTGATTATACCTGTATCATCACATCCTCATCACCTGTAATTAATTACCTAATTAATTATCACCTGCTTTATAGAGCTTTATAACATAACAGGAGAATTCTACAGTCTGTGTAGAATTTAACTAAAAGCCTGTGGTTAAAAAACTCTGGCTTTAGTTAAAAACTGCTTCAGGTACAGAGTAAAACACATTTTTAGTACTATATGCAGCGTGTTTCAGCACTACAGTACTATATAGTATGTTTTTCAGTGTTATATAGAACCTTTGATACACTAGAACTAATTTTAGTTCTATATGCAGCATATTTAGGCACTACCAAACCAGATTACACCCTTAGATAAGGGTTAGAACATATTTTAACATATTTTAGTAATACAGTACTACGTAGAATCTTTTTTATATATAATCTTTTTTTTTCAGTATAATATAGAACCTTTCTAGTACTAGAACTGATTTTTAGTACTATACGCAGCATATTTCAGCACTACCAAACTAGATAATCTTTTTTCAGTATTATACAGAACCTTTGTGATACTAGAACAATTTTTTAAAACTATATGCAACATATTCCAGTACTATATAGTACTACAGTACTATATAGAATATTTTAGTGTTATATAGACTCTTCGTGGTACTATAACAAATTTTTAGTATTTTATGCAGCATATTTCAGCACTATCAACTAGATAACCCCTTTAGATACAGTTTAAAACATATTTTTACATATTTCAGCACTACAGTACTATATAGTATATTTTTTTCAGTGTTATCTAGAACCTTTGTTGTACTACAACTAATTTTAGTACTATACGCAACATGTTCCAGCACTACAGTACTATATAGTAAGTTTTTTCAGTGTTATATAGAATCTTTGTGGTACTAGAACTATTTTTTAGTATTTTATGCAGCATATTTCAGCACTACCAAACTAGATAAACCCTTTAGATACAGTTTACTATATAGAGTCTTTTTTCAGTATTATATAGAATCTTTGTGGTACTATAAATATTTTTAGTACTATATGCAACATATTCCAGCACTACAGTACTATATAGTATGTTTTTTCAGTGTTACATAGACTCTTCGTGGTACTATAACTAATTTTTAGTATTTTATGCAGCATATTTCAGCACTATCAACTAGATAACCCCTTTAGATACAGTTTAAAACATATTTTTACATATTTCAGCACTACAGTACTATATAGTATATTTTTTCAGTGTTATATACAACCTTTGTTGTACTAAAACTAATTTTAGTACTATACGCAACATGTTTTAGCACTACCAAACCAGATTACACCCTTAGATAAGGTTTAGAACATATTTTAACATATTTTAGTAATACAGTACTATATAGTATATATTTTCAGTGTTATATAGAATCTTTGTAGTACACGACTCAGTTTTAGGACTATATACAGCATATTTCAGCAATGCCAAACTAGATAACCCCTTTAGATACAGTTTAAAACATATTTTTTTTTACATATTTTAGTACTACAGTACTATATAGTATATTTTTTCAGTGTATGTAGAACCTTTGTTGTACTAAAACTAATTTTAGTACTACACGCAGCATATTTAAGCAGTGCCAAATTACAGATAAACCCTTTAGATACAGTTTACTGTATAGAGTCTTTTTCAGTGTTATACAGAACCTTTGTGGTACTATAACTATTTGTAGTACTACATGCAACATATTCCAGTACTATATAGTAATACAGTACTATATAGAATATTTTAGTGTTATATAACTAATTTTTAGTATTTTATGCAGCATATTTCAGCACTATAAACTAGATAACCCCTTTAGATACAGTTTAAAACATATTTTTACATGTTTCAGCACTACAGTACTATATAGTATATTTTTTCAGTGTTATATACAACCTTTGTATCACTAGAACTAATTTTAGTACTATACGCAGCATATTTCAGCACTACCAAATGATAGATAAACCCTTTCTAATACAGTGTACAACATATTTCAGCAGTACAGTACTATATACAATCTTTTTTATAGGGTTATATGGAATCTTTGCTGTAGTATGCAGTACTTATTTTTAGTAATACAAAATCATCAACTTTTTCAGCACTATTTAAAACCATTTTTGTACCTATACTAAATCTTTTTTTATTACATAGAACTTAGAATCATCTATAGTACAGTATATAACATATTTACTGTACTATACATATCTTTTTCAGTGTTCTGTAAAGCATGTTTTAGTGCTGTCTTGACAATAAGTACAATAAGTTTTTAATGCTGTATAAAACATGTTTAGTACTGCATAAAACACATTTTAGTGCTATATAGAAAAAAAATTATATTACTAAAGCTATCTAGAGATAAAATCTGTACTATATTAGGTCATTTTTATTACTATACAGAACCATTTTTAGACCTGTACATGTCTACAAGTGGTTGCTGAGGTATGCCAGGTGGCTAGAGGTGGGCGGATCGATCCAAATATCGATAATATCGATACCAACGCTGGTATTGGTATTGAGCAATACTCGTGTAAAAATATCGATATTCAAGCTTTTTTCTGCTGCGCACGAGATTCACCACAGTCTACTCTCTGGTCTCTTGTTGTAGCACATGCGTCACATGGCTCAGCAAAGCCAGCCAAACCGCCATGCAGGTAGGCTCAGCCTGGCCCCGCCCACTCAGCGCTCTCCTCGAGTCGACACGCCTCTACCTCAGGAGATTAGTGTTGAGTGATATTTTTTTACACTCTGTTTATTTAAGAAAAACTTGCATTTGAATTGCACTGAAAGGAAGACAATTCCTTATTTTTATTGTTTTTCCAAATGACAATTCTATTAAAAAAAGAAACAAAGAACTAGAAAAGATGTCTAGTGAGGGGAGAATTTTTATTTTCTTTATTTTTTTATTTATTTTATATTTAAACTTTGTTTTGTTACTGTTCCATTGTTTCTAAACAAAAAATGTTGATTGTGATACTAAAGTATTTTGTTATCACTTACAATGTTTGGTGAAATTATATCCTAGGTTTTTGGATCATTTGGATCTATAAAGCTTAAATATTAAAAAGTATCGGTATCAGTATCGATATCGGCAATACTGGCCCTGCGTTTACTTGGTATCGGATCGATACCAAATTTCCCGGTATCGCCCACCTCTACAGGTGGCTGCTTTGGGGTTGCGCTGTGGTATATAAGTTGCTGTAGTCTTTTAGACACTTAGAGACGCCAATTTTGATATATAGACAGTATATTTTGAATTACTATCAGTGTTTGAATTATGATTTAGGTGCATATGAACTGTATTTCACACGCACAGAATACATCAGTATATGCTGTATATATATTTATTAATTAATATGAGTAAATTGGGGTGTTCTAATACTTTTGACCTGTAGTATTGTGTGTTTTATTCAAGTGAAACTGAAGCTCAGATTTGAACCCATTATATTCAGGCCTCTCCTGCAGACGGGCTCATTAGTGTGCACTCTCTAGGGAGCGAAGTGTAATTTGGAACACGCCCCATGTGGATTATTCAGAACCACTGGTTACACTGATTGGAGACGGAGGAGATTTCTCTGAGGGAGAACTTCAGCTCGACCCGATTCCTCACCCTCCAGAGAGGACGAGATGGCCCTGATTCAACATATATAAATATAATTGCTCTGTAAAAAATAAGAGAGCACTTAAAAATGATGAGTTTCTTTGATTTTAGCAAATTAAAAACCTCTGGAATATAATCAAGAGGAAGATGGATGATCACAAACCATCAAACCACCAAACTGAACTGCTTGATTTTTTACACCAGGAGTAAAGCAGCATAAAGTTATCCAAAAGCAGTGTGTAAGACTGGTGGAGGAGGACATGATGCCAAGATGCATGAAAAAACTGTGATAAAAAACCACCAGGATTATTCCACCAAATATTGATTATTTCTGAACTCTTAAAACTTTATGAATATGAACTTGTTTTCTTTGCATTATTTGAGGTCTGAAAGTTCTGCATCTTTTTTGTTATTTCAGCCATTTCTCATTTTCTGTAAATAAATGCTCTAAATGAGAATATTTTTATTGGTAATTTGGGAGAAATGTTGTCTGTAGTTTATAGAATAAAACAACAATGTTCATTTTACTCAAACATAAACCTATAAATAGCAAAATCAGAGAAACTGATTCAGAAACTGAAGTGATCTCTTCATTTTTTACAGAGCTGTTTAGGTTTTTTTATGCTTTTTGCATTTTTGATATTGAAATTGTTCAGATTATCAAATGAAATATAACCTGAGTAAATAAAAAGCACTTTTTAAATTATGATTTTATTTATTAAGGGGGAAAAATATCCGATCAAATTTAGCCCTGTGTGAAAAAGTGTTCATCCCCATAAATTAACTGTGATTAATCACTTATTGTAAAGCTGAGTTTTAATAGAATTAAAGAATCAATTAATAGAAAAATCACTTAAATAGAACCTGTCTGACAACATAAAGCAGATAAAAGATCTCAAAAAGCAGCACATTATTATTATTATTAAACCCCCATCTGAAGAAACTCAACAACAGATGAGAAAAAAGTCATTGATCATCTATCAGTCTGGAAAAGGTTATAAAATTATTTCTAAAGCCTCAAATAATGCAAGGAAAACAAGTTCATATTCATAAAGTTTTAAGAGTTCAGAAATAATCAATATTTGGTGGAATAATCCTGGTTTTTAATCACAATTTTTTTCATGCATCTTGGCATCATGTTCTCCTCCACCAGTCTTACACACTGCTTTTGGATAACTTTATGCTGCTTTACTCCTGGTGCAAAAATTCAAGCAGTTCAGTTTGGTGGTTTGATGGTTTGTGATCATCCATCTTCCTCTTGATTATATTCCAGAGGTTTTTAATTTGATAAAATCAAAGAAACTCATCATTTTTAAGTGAGCTGTATGGAGGTACTGTATAACCCCGTGTTTGGTGCTGATTAGGATCCGTCTCGGTGGTTAATAGTGTGTAGTCTAACATATGGGCATGTGGTCAGAGTCCAGGACCTTCTGTCTGTTGCTGATATTGGACATGTGTTACACACACTCATACACACACACACACACACACACACACACACACACACACACACTCATACACACACACACACACCGATCATTTCTATTCATGTGAGGACCTTCCATTCTTACTGTAAAAAAAAGTCCTCAAAATTGTGGGGACCATCGAATTGTCCTCATAAACCGATAAATTAAGATGTGTGTGTGTGAGGACTTCTGGTCCCCACAATTACTATATATGTCCTTTTTAGCGTACTTAAGTCATATAAAACAATTTTTATTATTATATAGAGTCCCCTTTCAATACTGTCTCAACTTCAGTACTATATAGTGCGGTTTTCTAGTTCTACACAGAGCACCTTTCAGTACTATATAGAAACGTTTACTACATACTACATACACTTCAGGACTATATAGATCTATTTGTGGTACTATATATATATATATATATGCAGTTTTTATTTTTCATTATTACAAGTAAAACCACACGGTAGGTGTTTCTAATAAAATGGCCTTTAAACTGATTTTCATTATCTTACTTTTTTTTCTCGTTCTCAGTTAAAGCTCTGTAGAGCAGCTGATAGCTGATAGCACAAAGCTAGCAAAACGTGCACACACATTTGTGTGGTGATCACCTGTGAAGCTCACTCTGACTGTCAGTAAGATCAAAGGCAGTGTGAGAAAGTGAAATAGTGCTTTCCTTTGATCTAAATCACACTATACTGTACGAAACACGGGACAAAATGTTCACACAGCAACTGGTGTTATATTTACAACCATTAATATGGGTACTGAAGGTTTGTTTACATAGAAAACATAATGTAATACAATAAATACAAATATACAATGTATATAACAGTAAACATGTAACAAATACAACATAATGTATAACACAAATATTTAATGTACGCCAAAAGTGAGTAAATATATGTGTGAGTTTATTTAGAATGTGAAATACATTTTAAAATAATTTTTCAATTTAAAAATGTAATGTTCAAATGCATTTATTATTAATATTAGTAAACTATTTATATAGCACCTTTTATACATTAAAATGCAGCTCAAAGTGCTGTACATATTAACATTTAGAAAAAAATTAAAGAAACAAGTAAATTAATACAATTAAGATTATTATGTAAAATGAAGTAATCAACAATTAAGATAAGACGCAATAAAAACAAAACAATTCCAAAAAAATAATAAAATAATAAAACAAAACATTATACATAAATGTAAAACTGCAAAGTACAAATACAATAAAAATAAAATATGTTTTTATATATTTATTTTCCAAATAGGTATGTTAGGTTAACTATACATGATTTAAGCCAGTTTCTAAAGTTCCCGTCCAGAACTGGGTTTATCTAATCAATCGGTGCATTAAAGGGTATTAAAATTAATTTCCATCCACATTAAAATAGAACAGAAAATAGAGTGCATGAATAAATTATGGGAAAAAAAAGTTTTAATATGTGCCAATCACTTCCCACTGACTGTACAGTCCGTATATCAGAGTTCTATACAATACAAAAAATCATTTTTAATTTTACTGTACATAGAACACCTTTCCAATGATTTTTTAAGCACTATATATTTTTTTGTACTATATGAAGTACCCTTATAGAGTTAAAAATGCAAAAATATTTTCAGTACCATATCTATTTAATTCTATATTAAGCATTTATACTATTATTTAGATTATGTTTTTTGTACTATATTAATTTCAGTACTATTTCCAATCTTTCTCAGTACTATGCAAGCTTTTTGAGCTTTTAGACTACTTTGCGAACTAGTCCTGGGTTTTTTACCTAATCCTAATGTGTGTGGTAGCAAAATACCTAGTAGAGCCTGCCCCTTAATATGCATCAAATATGGCCACCATATGCAAATTAGTCTGTCTGCATTGGATGGAAGCACAGTCACTCCAATCCAGACAGCTAAATCTTTTGATCATTTTTGAATCATGTTGACTGCATCTGGGTGCAACTATTTTTATTATTTTTATTTTTTTGAAGATTAATTTATATTTAATAGTAAATATTATCCATATTTTTACACAAAGTTAGAAAGGTAAAAACGTAAGAAAGGTAAAACAAATAAAATAAGGATGTAATATAATCAAAAACAAGTTAATTGAAGAATACCTTAAATTCTGAAGTCATTAATTAATTTTTTGCTAAGATACATGATAAAAAAAAATGGACTTATACAGTACTGAAAAGAGTGCGATATAATATTGATCTACATCTTCATTCAAATGATTTTTAAAGTACTTAAAGCGTTTCTAAACAGTACTAGTAATAGTAAGTATTCATTAGAAACACACTCAGGGGTTTCCGATAAAGTGGCCAGGATGTATCCCAGTCAGATTAGTTTTGGTTGTTTTATGCATAGGAAATGAATGCGGGTCATTTTTGAACCATGTGTGCTTTTATTAAAAAAATTAAAAAGGGAAAAATAAAATAAGGATGTTCTATAATTAAAAACAAGTTAATTGAGGAATATCTTGAATACTGAATGATTAAATTGATTTATTGCAAAGATATATAAAATTAAAACTCAGCCGGGTCACTCTTGACCCATTTTTGTGCATTAAAGGGTTAAAATAAAGTTTTTAATAGATGTTTTATTATTAAATGAGGTGAGGAACGTGGTGTTTGGGTTAATCTCAGGCTTTAGTTCAGATAAAGATGTGCTGAATTCCTCTCAGGCTGATCCGGATCATTAGCCTCCTGCTCGCTATATAAAGTAACTAACACGGTTAGCGGCGGCGTCATGTTGCAGCAGCGCTCGCATAACCGGCTGAGAGCTGCAATAAAACCCATAATCCTATTCAACAAATCTGCCCGGGAGACACCCCGGACACTTTATCGGAAACCCCTGCCTTTTAGCTCCACCCTGCTGATGCTCACTTACAGACTGTAGCTCATCTCACTCTAAAAGATGTGTTTTTAAAAGAATAATTACTAGTACTAATACTATTTAGAACCACTTTTATTACTTTAAAAGCCCTTTTACTAAAGATTAGTGATCACTATTATACAGCACACATTTCTTAGTACTATATAGTCCTTTTTAGGGTACCTAGTTCAGTACTATATAGAACCACTTTCTAGTACCACCCAGAGCCCCTTTCAGTACTATATAGAAACTTTTTAAATACTTTATAGGTCTTTATAGGCCCTCTTAAGGATACGTGGTTCATATATAGTTATTTTTAGTATTATTACCCCTTTTATATACTGTCTCCACTTCAGTACTATATAGGGCCTCTTCTAGTACTGCAGCTCTTTTCAGTACTATATAGAAATGTATTTAAAACTATATAGGTTCCTTTAAAAAGGCCCTTTTAAATATTAATTAGACTTTCAATACTGTCTCCACTTTTGTACTATATAGAACCCCTATGCTAGTACTACATAGAGCCCTGTACAGTACTATATGGAAAAGTTTACAGTACTATATATGTCCTTTTTAGCGTACTTAAGTCATATAAAACAATTTTTATTATTATATAGAGTCCCCTTTCAATACTGTCTCTACTTCAGTACTATATAGTGCGGTTTTCTAGTTCTACACAGAGCACTTTTCAGTACTATATAGAAACGTTTACAAAACTGTCCTGTTTCACTACAGTTTCTACTAAGACAAGTAAAGAGGCACATTTTAATACTGTATAGTAGAGTAAAGTACAGTGTCAGGTCTTAGCCCTGTCTCGTGTCTCTGTGTGTATTCCCCACGTGACCTGTGCTCTCCTGTGTCTCCCGTCTCAGTACTTTTCCACCTGTTTCTCATTTGTAGCTCCACCCCTTCCCCAGGTGTTTCTAATTATAGTGTTTCCTGTTTCTTTAAATAGCCCTCGTCTACCACTTTGTCTCCGACGGTCTTTGCACTAACCTCTGTTGTTTTGTCTCTCTGTGTTTCTCCGCGTTTCCTAGCCCTAGTCCTTGCTCTGTGTTTTTCTCTGTTTATTTCTTGTTTGGTTTTTTCTAGTTTCTTGTTTAGCTCCGTGTTCCCTAGCTCCCTGTATATACCCTGCTTTGTTTTTGTTTCTAGTAGTGATGGGCAGATGAAACCTCATTGGGTGTATGGCACATTTCCCAAACTGTAACGACACTGTGTTGAAACTGTGTTGCTGTATCACTTAATGGCGACATCTGCTGGACTAAGAAAGTCATTGCAAGCAACTGCGCGAGGAAATGCATCGGTCACGTGGTTTTCCTTAAAAGGATACGCGGTCTGACACAGGGGATCGCCTTGTTTGCTCGGTGCATGCGCTGAGGTTCCAGTGTCGTCAGACCCATCGCTACCAAACGATACAGGAAGTGTATCGGTCACGTGGTTTTCCTTAAAATGATACGCGGTCCGACACAGGGGTTCGCCTTGTTTGCTCGGTGCATGCGCTGAGGTTCCAGTGTCGTCAGACCCATCGCTACCAAACGATACAGGAAGTGTATCGGTCACGTGGTTTTCCTTAACTTGATACGCGCACCGACACGGGGTTTCGCCTTGACAGCTCGGCGCATGTGTCGAGGTTTCAGGGTCATTAGACCCATCACTAGTTTCTAGTATATTCCTTGTCTATATATATATATATCCCTGCCCTGTTTAGTTTTGGTTATTTCTTGGTTATTTTTGGTAGTTTCTAGTTTCTTGTTTATTCCTTGTTTATGTTCTTAGCTTTGTTTGTTTCTTTGTTTATTTACTCCCTGTTTATATATATATATATATTTAGTACTTCTTGTTTGTTGAGTTTTTGTTCACTAGTTCCTCTCGTTTGTTTTGGTTTACTTTATTATTACGTGTTCTTTGTGATTTGATTATCTTTGTTACGTGTTTACTTGTTTCTTTGTGTTTCTTGTTATTTATTTAATAAATTATTTATTTATATCGCTCCTACCTGCACCTGTGTCCGCCTCCTCGTCTCCCTGCCTGGGTCATTCCGTGACCTACAGAGCCATTTTTAGTACCTTTGAAATACTGTATTAATTTAATTTATAGTATATAGATTTGTGTCAGTGTATTATATTTAATATATATAGAATATATTTTGAACCACTTTCATACTTTAAAAGACATGTTAATATTATATAGCAGCTTTTTAGTACTATATAGTCTCTTTTTAGGGTACCTGGTTCATATAAAGCCCTTTTAGTATTATTTAGGGTTCCATTTTTATACTGTCTCCAGTTCAGTACTATATAAATCCAATTTCTAATACTACACAGAGCCATTTTTAGTACTATATAAAACAGTTCAATATAGGTCATTTTTAGGGCATCAAGTTCATATAAAGCTCTTTTTAGTATTATTTAGCATTATATAACCCTATTTGTATTATTTCAGTATAAAACACAACCATTTCAGTACTTTATGTAAACTTTTATCAGTACTATTATAAACCAGCACTACATACACTTCAGGACTATATAGATCTATTTGTGGTACAATATATATATATATATATATGCAGTTTTTATTTTTCATTATTACAAGTAAAACCACACGGTAGGTGTTTCTAATAAAATGGCCTTTAAACTGATTTTCATTATCTTACTTTTTTTTTCTCTTTCTCAGTTAAAGCTCTGTAGAGCAGCTGATTGGTGTAGATTAGGCCGAATGATTGCGGCACCCCCTGTTGGCCGGGGTGGTCAGAATGAAGCGGGAACGTTTCAAACCTCCAGAACTGGACGATCCGATCTGCTGCTGTGGCGACATCGACCAGCAGAGGGAGTACTGCTGCTGCGACTGTGAGGAACTGGATGATACCTGTGAAAAGTAAGAGAAAAACACATTATAGAGCATTATAGAGGATTATAGAGCGCCCGCTACACTTCCTGTAGTGTATTACAGTCTGTCAGAATGAGTGTGTTGTGGATCATATGAACATTATAGAGCATTATAGAGCGTCCCCCTACGCTTCCTGTAGTGTATTACAGTCTGTCAGAATGAGTGTGTTGTGGATCATATGAACATTATAGAGCATTATAGAGCGTCCCCCTACGCTTCCTGTAGTGTATTACAGTCTGTCAGAATGAGCGTGTTGTGGATCATATGAACATTATAGAGCATTATAGAGCGCCTCCTACGCTTCCTGTAGTGTATTACAGTCTGTCAGAATGAGCGTGTTGTGGATCATATGAACATTATAGAGCATTATAGAGCACCCCCTACGCTTCCTGTAGTGTATTACAGTCTGTCAGAATGAGCGTGTTGTGGATCATATGAACATTATAGAGCATTATAGAGCGCCTCCTACGCTTCCTGTAGTGTATTACAGTCTGTCAGAATGAGCGTGTTGTGGATCATATGAACATTTTAGAGCATTATAGAGCATTATAGAGCGCCCCCTACACTTCCTGTAGTGTATTACAGTCTGTCAGAATGAGCGTGTTGTGGATCATATAAACATTATAGAGCATTATAGAGCGCCTCCTACGCTTCCTGTAGTGTATTACAGTCTGTCAGAATGAGCGTGTTGTGGATCATATGAACATTTTAGAGCATTATAGAGCATTATAGAGCGCCCCCTACACTTCCTGTAGTGTATTACAGTCTGTCAGAATGAGCGTGTTGTGGATCATATAAACATTATAGAGCATTATAGAGCACCCCCTACCCTTCCTGTAGTGTATTACAGTCTGTTAGAATGAGCGTGTTGTGGATCATATGAACATTATAGAGCATTATAGAGCACCCCCTAAGCTTCCTGTAGTGTATTACAGTCTGTCAAAATCTGTTTATCTCATTTTTTTTCAGATTACTTCAGAAGGAAGTTAAGAACGTGGACTTCCTGTCCCGCCTCTCTTCAGTTCTGACGGATCGTCTGGGTTTTTCGTGTTGTTCGTTGGTACCTGTCCGTATCGAGCTGTCTGCTCTGCCCCCCATGCTGCTGCTTCCTGTTCTGCTGCAGGTGGCGGCGCTGCACTGCATGCTGGGAGTTGTAGTCCTGACGGCTCTGCCAGGGCTGGTACTATGGTATTATTATGTAACGCACCGTAAAAAGAGGCGGACTCTGTTCTTCCTCAGCCTGGCGCTCTTCTCCCTCGCCTACATGTACTTCCTGTTCCTGACTGAGATCCTGCCCAGGGGCGACGTCACCTACCTGCAGGTGGTTACCGTGACAGCCGGCATGGTCCTGATGCTGGTGTCGCTCGTCCGCACCAAGCAGGGTCCGGGGATCGTCCGAGCCGACCACGCCCACTCTGCACACGCCAGTCCTACCTCTACCAATCAGAGCCAACTCTGCAACAAGGACTCCGCCCACTGCAATGGAGTCAGCCAATCGGAGAGTGCCATGGGAACAAAGAGGAAGTGGTGTCCCGTGTGCCGATTGGTGCGTCCGCCCCGGGCGGGGCACTGCAGGATCTGTGGAGTGTGTGTGCTGCGTATGGACCATCACTGCGTCTGGTGAGCGTTTATATATTTCATTTATTAATTAAAAATATTTAATTTACTTTTATTTATTTTGAGACTTATTAATTATTTCTAAGATACTTTCAATGTTTCTAAAATACTCTAATTAGTATGATACTCACATTACTTTGAGATACTATCTATTTTTTCTGAAATACTCTAATTACTATGAGATACTTTGTAATTTTTCTAAGATACTCTTATTATTATAAGATAGTATCTCGTTTTTTTCTAAGATACTCTTATTACTATGAGATACCAAGTCAATTACTTAGATACTCATTATTAGAAGATATCTGACATTTTTTTTAAATACTTTGTGAAAATTACTATAAAATACTGTCATTTTTCTGAAATATTCTAATAACTATGAGATACCATATAATTTATTTTAATATTGAGTCTTATTTTTCTAATTATTATTATGAGATGCTACCTATTTAAATTGTTATTATTTACCTATTATTTTGAAACACTATCTACACTTTACTAAAATACTACTAATAGATGCTACCTATTTTTACTGAGTTACTTATAATTATAGTAATTTAGTATACTCGTAATTTAAATGTACTAAAATGTACTCAAATACGCTAATTACTATGAGATACCATGTAATTTTCCTTAGATTATTTTATGATACTTTATGATCTCTTTTTCTGTAGTACTATGAGATACTATGTATACCATGTATCTAATTACTATGAGATACTGTCATTTTTCTTAGGTTTTTAGTGTAAGATATTCTAATTACTATGAGATACCAAGTCAATTTCTTAGATACTTTAAGATATCTGACATTTTTTAAAAATGTTACTATGAGACACTAAGTAATTTTTCTAAGATACTTTTTATTTTTCTAAGAGGTCCTATTTTTACTGAGTTACTATAATTGTTATGGTATACTCATCATTTAAATGTACTAAAATGTACTCAAATACGTTAATTACTATGAGATACCATGTAATTTTCCTTAGATACTCCTTATTATTTTATGATACTTTATGATCTCTTTTTCTGAAGTACTATGAGATACCATGTATACCATGTATCTAATTACTATGAGATACTGTCATTTTTTTAGGCTTTTTAGTGTAAGATAGCATCTTGTTTTTTCTAAGATACTCTGAGATACCAAGTCAATTTCTTAGATACTCATTATTTTAAGATATCTGACATTTTTTTTAATACTTTGTGAAAATTACTATGAGATACTATGTCATTTTTCTGAAATATTCTAATTACTATGAGATACCATATAATTTATTGTTTTTTATTAAGTCTTATTATTCTAATTATTATTATGAGATGCTACCTATTTTTAGTGAGATACTTAAATTGTTATTATTTACTTATTATTTTCAACACTATCTAGACTTTACTAAAATACTCTAATTACTATGAGACACTCTGTAATTTTTCTAAGATACTTTTTATTATAATTATTATGAGATGCTACTTATTTTTACTGAGTTACTTTAATTGTTATGGTACACTTGTTATTTAAATGTATCTAATTACTATGAGATACTGTCATTTGCTTTTTAGTGTAAGATAGCATCACATGTTTTTCTGAAATACTCTAATTACCATGTCATTTTTCGAAGAAACTCATTATTATAAGATAGTATCTCCTATTTTCCTTAATACTCTAATTACTATGAGATGCTCATTGAGCTCCACTGGCTACCAGTTGATGCTCGCATCAAATTCAAAGCTCTTACAATCGCCTACAAGGGGATGACAGAACAGCTCCTTCCTACCTGCACTCGCTCCTGAAGGCTTACGCTACCTCCCGGCCGCTGCGCTCCTCCAATGAACGTCGCCTCGCTTTACCAAACAAACACACACACAAAGCAATCCAGACTGTTCTCATACAGAGTTCCCCAATGGTGGAACAAACTACCTTCCACTACCAGATCAGGAGAATCTCTCACTATCTTTAATAAACTCCTGAAGACAGAGCTCTTCAAAGAGCACTTACTCTCCTAACACCTCTAACTAACTACCTTCCACTACCAGATCAGGAGAATCTCTCGCTATCTTTAATAAACTCCTGAAGACAGAGCTCTTCAAAGAGCACTTACTCTCCTAACACCTCTAACTAACTACCTTCTACTACCAGATCAGGAGAATCTCTCACTATCTTTAAGAAACTCCTGAAGACAGAGCTCTTCAAAGAGCACTTACTCTCCTAACACCTCTAACACACTAACTACTTCTAACCTCATTTCCTTCTTCCCCTCCTTCACTCCTCTATCCTATTATTCCCCTTTGTCCTCCTTTTATCCCTATCCAAAGATGTTTTACCTTTAAACTTATTTTACATTGTACTTCACTATTGTAAGTCGCTTTGGACAAAAGCGTCTGCCAAATGTAATGTAATGTAATGTAATGTAATGTAATGTAATGTAATGTAATGAGATACTTTGTTATAATTTTTTTTCTAACTCTAATTATTGTGAGATACTATAAATTTTTTTAGAGGTACTCTTTTTTTTTGGTATGAAATGTTATCTAATTTTCTCTAAGATACTGTCTTATTGTATCTAAGATACTCTCATTATTGTGGGATATCGTATTTTTAGGATATTGTGTAATATTTCTGAGATATTCTGATTATAATTAGATACAATGTTATTATTGTGAGATACCACATCATTAATTTAATATGCTGAGTGATTTTTGTAAGATGAAATAAATATTGTGAGATTTTGAGATGATATTAACTCTTTTTATTACTAATTGATCTCATTAGAAACTATGAATGATCAGGAGTCCCAACACTTTTGGCCGTGTATATTTTTACACTCTGTTGGGTTTGTGTATTAAACACACCGAGTCTGGGTTTGGTGAACATGTGTGAAAACCACAGGAGTCCAGTCTTCAGCCTGGATACACACACCAGGACAATCTGTTACACACACAGATACACACACACTTACACATATGTCAATACTTGTCATATATAATATAAAAGGATATTTACTGTTTTGAGTAAAAACTGGTTCATTCTGTGTCAGGCTACATTCAAACAGCAGGTAAAATAGATCCAAATCTGATCTATTTTCACTCCTTCCTCCTGCCTGGTTTAAACAGCAGCAGAGCTTCTGAATATATCTACACTGATGGGCGTGGTGTTCTGGAAATGAGGTGTGTTCAGGTACATTTCTGGAGTTTTATCTTGTTTATCTTGGTAACAGAAAACACAGGAGCTCCACTGACTGAATACAACCTAGACAGACGCCAACAGTCAGACGTTCATCGCTATCTCGGTAACACAGGCGCTGTGCCGAGCCGAGCGTACGCCCCCACTTATTACACACACATGAACACACAGCAGCACAAACCCAACTTTTACATCAACAATAAACAGAATAGTAAATAAAATAACATTGCTGTTCCCGTAAATGAGCTGCTGGAGCTCCTTCACAGCGTCAACCAGCAGCTCAGTTTCCTCTGCTGAGAAGAGATTGTTGAACACGTCCAGGTAGCTGCACCGTTACAATAGCAATCCACCAAAGTCAGAGCTCACCTGATCTACTCTTAAAGAGAATGATGAGCTCTTAAAGAGACACTCTGATTGGTTTATTTCATGTCACGCCCAAAATTAAACACACCCATCATTAATAAAGACAATTAGTACTTCAAGCCACACAAGGTGTACTTTTCCCGTTGTTACGATAGCAAAGATACACTGACACGCCCTAAGTCAAAGTGCACGGTGCACTTCTAGGTTTTAGCTTTAGTGTAATTGTGTTTGTTGTGTGTGTGTTATGTGTTGTTGTGTGTGTGTTATCTCAGGATTAATTGCTGCGTGGGGCAGGCCAATCACAGGGACTTCCTGTTGACGCTCCTCCTCTTCCTGTTGACGTCCCTGTATGGGATTAGCATGGTGCTGCGCAGTGTTTGCCCCCGACAGAGTGTGTTCACCGCCCTGCTGTACTGCCCCGGGGTCTACAACCAGTACAGGTACAATAATATACTATACTATACCATACTGTAGGGGCTTTATTACAGTACCAGTCAAAAGTTTGGACACACTTTTTACATAGTAAATGAATAGTGAAGTGATCTATCAGATTATGAAGGAACACATAAGGAATAATGTAGAAACTTAAAAACAGTGTTAAACAAACCTAAATTAACTTATTCTGTACAACAGAGGAAACTCTTGCTCTTCTATACTTTCCTGGGGCGGTCCAGATGAGTGCCAGTTCCATCATTATAATGTTTTTGATGTTCTTTGTGGTGACTGAACTTGAGGAAACTTGAAGTTCTTGAATTTTTAAAGTTTTTTTTATCTTTATTTAGTTGAGTAGTTATTGCTTCTCATAATCTGGATTCGAACATTACTCAAATATTCACTATTCACTGTATACCTGTAACTCTACCTCTTCACTACTTTACTTTAACTGATGCTCTCAAACACTTTATTAAGAGACAAGAAATTCAAGTAATTAACTCTTGATGAGTTCAGCACAGCTGTTAACTGCCTGAATTCTAAACAAGAATGTAAAATATAAAACATATTCTGGTTTGTTTAACACTTTTTTGATTAGTAAATAATTCCATATGTTTTCATTCCTAGTTTAGGAGACTTTAGTACCGTATTTTTCGGACTATAAGGCGCACCGTATTATAAGACGCACTATCAAAGAACGCCTATTTTCTGCTATTTTTCCATACATAGGGCGCATCGCATTATAAGGCGCGTTAAGTGACACTAGAAAGGGTGCCTATATCAAAGTGAACAGGGGTGGCGCCATGTTTCCCTTCCCCCACCGGGGGTGGTCGCTTGCCGGTGGAGCGTCTCAGTATACAAATCTAGCTCTTTCAAAGTCAAACGAGTGCTGGATATTAATCTACACAGATTCCTCTCCTGAAAACTGTTTATTTGGGTGAGTAACGTGCTTCAGTTTATTTACAGTAAGCTTAGATTTCCAGATGTCCACTAAGGCTTGCTGCACCAGCGTTAGCATAGCTATCCGCTAGCACGCTAGCTAGTCACCTAAACTAGTAAAGTTAACCCAAACTTAAACGACAGCGTTACACTGAGTAATCCTGCGTGTTCTGGTAAGACAGTGAGATATTAGCTAGCGATTCGTCCCCCGTAGCTTGTTTTAACACGGTAAACAAGCAGATTACAGGCTGATAAAACTCACCTCTGAGAGAGTTAGCGCTTAGCATCTAGCTAATGCTAGCCAGGCAAAGCAGCACAGACTTACAGGCCGATAACTCACCTCTGAACGGTGAACGCTTAGCGATTAGCATCTAACTCTAATAATACTGCTCCAGCAGTATTAAAAGTGCTAAATTTAGAAAATACTGATCTCTGAACAGTGAAAAAGCTAGCTAGCTAAGCGGTTAGCATCTAGCTAATGCTATTGCTGCTCTGCACGGAGTGTGTGTTTACTGCTCCTTACACCTGACGGGTAAAATTTAGATAATACTGATCTCTGAACAGTGAATAAGCTAGCTAATGCTATTTGCTGCTCCAGCCTCGGAGCTGCACGGCTCTGGACTCTGTATAGCACTGAAACTCTGTATAACGCTGCACGGAGTGTGTGTTTACTGCTCCTTACAACCTGACGAGTAAAATTTAGATAATACTGATCTCAGTGAATAAGCTAGCTAGCTTAGCGGTTAGCATCTAGCTAATGCTATTGCTGCTCAGCCTCGGAGCTGCACGGCTCTGGACTCTGTATAGCACTGAAACTCTCTATAACGCTGCACGGAGTGTGTGTTTACTGCTCCTTACAACCTGACGAGTAAAATCCATACAAAAGGCGCACCGTATTATAAGACGCACTGTCAATTTTTGTGAAAATTAAAAGTTTTTAAGTGCGCCTTATAGTCCGAAAAATACGGTAATAATCTTCAATGCAAAACATTTTAAAATGGTACTATATGAATCAGTTTCTCTGATTTTGCTATTTATATGTTTATGTTTGAGTAAAATGAACATTGTTGTTTTATTCTATAAACTACAGACAACATTTCTCCCAAATTCCAAATAAAAATATTCTCATTTAGAGCATTTATTTACAGAAAATGAGAAATGGCTGAAATAACAAAAAAAGGTTTGATGACTTGTGATCATCCATCTTCCTCTTGATTATATTCCAGAGGTTTTCAATTTGGCAAAATCAAAGAAACTCATCATTTTTAAGTGATCTCTTATTTTTCCAGAGCTGTAACTATACAGTGGGTGTATTTCACTCATTTTTAAATCGTGAATATATATTATAATTATATTAATATATAATATATAATAAATATGGAATGTATTTAAGGAAACTGTAAAGGAATTCTCTTCTATCAACTACATTTATACAAATAGAAGCAAAATTACAATATACATGTAATTAATTTATATGGATTACTTGTAGAAAATGTGTATCTATACCTCCATATTAATATGTGTATATTTTATTTGGTGCGCGCCTTTAGAAAAGGAATGAAATACACTCACTTACTATATATATAATATTTATTTATTTATTTATTTTTATTTGTGTGTGTCTGTAATGTGTGTGTGGTAATACGCAGCACAGCGCTGTGTTTTACGTGTGTGTGGTACAGCTGTATAATTACAGGTGGGCTACTGCACCTGCTGATCCTGCAGGTGATTAATATCAGCTGTAACGTGACGGAGCGTGAGGTCCAGCTCTCCCTGAGGAACGGAACCGGACGCAGGAGGTTCTGCGGACTGCTGGTGAACACCGGAGCACCATCGCACGGGTTCACCACAAACTGGACCCAGTTCCTCACCATGCACACCGCCGACCCACCAAACCACCCCCTCACACTCAGCAACATGGTATAACCCACCAAACCACCCCCTCACACTCAGCAACGTGGTATAACCCACCATACCTCCCCTCAAACTCTGCAACATGGTATAACCCCCCCCACACACTCAGCAACGTGGTATAACCCACCACACACCCCCCCACACTCAGCAACGTGGTATAACCCACCACACCCCCCTCACACTCAGCAACATGGTATAACCCAACATCCACCCCTCCTCACACTCAGCAACGTGGTATAACCCACCACACCCCCCTCACACTCAGCAACATGGTATAACCCAACATCCACCCCTCCTCACACTCAGCAACGTGGTATAACCCACCACACACCCCCCACACTCAGCAACGTGGTATAACCCACCACACACCCCCCCACACTCAGCAACGTGGTATAACCCACCACACACCCCCCACACTCAGCAACGTGGTATAACCCACCACACCCCCCCCACACTCAGCAACATGGTATAACCCAACATCCACCCCTCCTCACACTCAGCAACGTGGTATAACCCACCACACACCCCCCACACTCAGCAACGTGGTATAACCCACCACACACCCCCCCACACTCAGCAACGTGGTATAACCCACCACACACCCCCCCACACTCAGCAACGTGGTATAACCCACCACACACCCCTCCTCACACTCAGCAACGTGGTATAACCCACCACACCCCCCCCACACTCAGCAACATGGTATAACCCAACATCCACCCCTCCTCACACTCAGCAACGTGGTATAACCCACCACACCCCCCTCACACTCAGCAACATGGTATAACCCAACATCCACCCCTCCTCACACTCAGCAACGTGGTATAACCCACCACACACCCCCCACACTCAGCAACGTGGTATAACCCACCACACCCCCCCACACTCAGCAACATGGTATAACCCAACATCCACCCCTCCTCACACTCAGCAACGTGGTATAACCCACCACACCCCCCCTCACTCAGCAACATGGTATAACCCCCCCCACACTCAGCAACGTGGTATAACCCAACACACCTCCCCTCACTCAGCAACATGGTATAACCCCCCCCACACTCAGCAACGTGGTATAACCCACCACACGCCCCCCCCACACTCAGCAACGTGGTATAACCCACCACACACCCCCCACACTCAGCAACGTGGTATAACCCACCACACCCCCCCTCACTCAGCAACATGGTATAACCAACCACACACCTCCCCTCACACATAGCAACGTGGTATAACCAACCACACACCCCCCCTCACACTCAGCAACGTGGTATAACCCACCACACCCCCCCTCACACTCAGCAACGTGGTATAACCCACCACACACCCCCCCACACACAGCAACGTGGTATAACCCACCACACCCCCCCTCACACTCAGCAACGTGGTATAACCCACCACACACCCCCCCACACACAGCAACGTGGTATAACCCACCACACCCCCCCTCACACTCAGCAACATGGTATAACCCACCAGACACCCCCCCTCACACTCAGCAACATGGTATAACCCACCAGACACCCCCCCTCACACTCAGCAACGTGGTATAACCCACCACACCCCCCCCCCACACACACAGCAATGTGGTATAACCCACCACACCCCCCCTCACACTCAGCAACGTGGTATAACCCACCACACACCCCCCCACACACAGCAACGTGGTATAACCCACCACACCCCCCCTCACACTCAGCAACATGGTATAACCCACCAGACACCCCCCTCACACTCAGCAACATGGTATAACCCACCAGACACCCCCCCTCACACTCAGCAACGCGGTATAACCCACCACACCCCCCCTCACACTCAGCAACGCGGTATAACCCACCACACCCCCCCTCACACTCAGCAACGCGGTATAACCCACCACACCCCCCCTCACACTCAGCAACGCGGTATAACCCACCACACCCCCCTCACACTCAGCAACGTGGTATAACCCACCACACACCCCTCCTCACACTCAGCAACGTGGTATAACCCACCCCCCCCCCTCACACTCAGCGACGTGGTATAACCCACCACAAACCCACCCCCCCCCTCACAATCAGCAATGTGGTATAACCCACCACACACCTCCCCACACTCAGCAACGTGGTATAACCCACCACACCCAACTTCCTCCAGGATTCAGAACATTTATAACAGTTTTAATGTTTTGAAGACTTTAATATATAAACCATATACTAATAATTACATGTTCTAAGCTCTCAGGTTAACGAAAATCTTTATATTTATATAATGTTTATATTATATTAAATCTGTATAAAGCAGAACACCTTTCTTAAATGATCACGTCAAAATATTTGTGTCCAATTAAATATGTAATAAATCTGATAAGTGAAAAACAAATGCTGTGTCAAATTCTGTGTCTAAATATAATGTTCATATATCATGCAGAATTAAGCATATAATAAGTATTTTATATTGCATGTATAAGATACGTATATACTGTAGATAGTGGGTGTATTTCATTCCTTTTCAAATGGTGTGCACCAAAGCTACAATATGTATTTTTGTTACGTTTTAGTTATTCATACAAATCAATTACATATATATTGTAATATATTTTGCTTTAGTTTGTATAATTGTAGTTGGTGATAAATAGGAATTCCTTCACAGTTCCCTTAAATACATTCCTTAAAAAAATCCTTTAAATTCAGCATATTTTTGTCAGATATTTACATATATGTCACATATATTCCAATATTTTTTTTAACTGGTAATTTTTACGTATATATTTATACAATGGAAAATTGTCTTTTTCTTACAAAAATCTTGTATCCCTTAAACTTTGTTAAATTTAAATGGAAGTAACTTCAGATCATTTCTACTGGTCCAAATCCTCATAAAATCCTGATACAATATAACAAATAATTCACAGATTCGCCTTAAAATTACGCATGCAATAATGATATATATATATATATATATATATATATATATATATATATATATATATATATATATATATATATATATATATATAAAATCAACCAATAATACAATAATCATACAGTAATAATGCATGTAATAAATTATGTACAATAATTGATATGTATGATATGTATGACACATATATTCTATTATATAGTGTGTTCACATTTTAAGCGCTCAGGTTTACAGAAAAGTTTTTTTAACGTTATATTTATATAATGTTTATATTACATTAAATCTGCCTAAAGCAGAATGCCTTTCCCACCTAAACACATCAAAATATATTTCATATATATTATGAATATGAATATGTTCAAATATATGATATGTTCATTGTATGTATGTACAGTATACTATACTTTTACACAGATGTATATTCAGAAATGCATACCCAATTCTTAATGATATGTGTGTTTAAAAAAATGTATATGACTTTATGTGCACTTTTTTGTGTGTAGGCTGTTAGCATTTATGCTACAGATGCTACAAGATAACAAATACCACATGACTGGCCACCAGTAATGACTGGTACTGTGTGTGTGTGTGTTTTTGTGTGTGTGTGTGTGTGTTTTTGTGTGTGTGTGTGTTTGTTTTTATTGCATGCAAGGGACCACAACATGTTAGCACACCTACAGTGTGGGGACCGAAAACATAAAGGGGACTGTTTTGGTGGTGGGTGTGTATGTGTTTGTATGTGTGTGTATGTGCGTATATATGTGTGTATATGTGTGTGTGTATGTGTGTGTGTGTGTGTGTGTGTGTTGGTCATGTGCTGACCCACTTAACCTATACTTCTTACAGGAAGTAGTTCTAACTGATGTATCTCTTGTCTGCTTGTTTAAACCACAAAAGAGTGAGTGTGTGTGTGTATAGAAGTGTGTGTGTGGAAGTGTGTGTGTGTATGTGTGTGTGTGTGTGTGTGTGCAAGCGCCTTGCACTGTGCAGACTTCCTCTGCATGGTAGACAGAAAAAGACGACCCCCATAAACCCACTCTAGTTTTAACAATGTAATTACACACCCATGCCACATGTCATGGGACAGGGACTAGTATTGTGTCCCATAACTTTTGGAATGTCCTTAATTGCGGTGAACAAGCAGAAATGTCCAGAAAAGTTCTGAAGCTCATGATTCAGCTGTACAACCAAAATTTTAACTAATAATCAATACATTTTCAAAATATACATTATTATTCAGAAGTGTTGTTATATTTATATACTTGTAATATTAAATTACAATACGATATTACAAAATTAATAAAGAAAAATGAAATACAACATTTATAATATCAAAAATAAGGCTTAAGTAGCGGTATTTCATTGATTTAAAAAAATGTTTTATATTTCTAAAATTAAAGCTGGGAGGGCGGGATGTAATCCCAGATGGAGCGCCTGAATTTTTTCTTAAAGAAACACAGCATAATATCTTATTTATAAGATTTAATCCATATTTTATCTAAAATAAAAGTTTTCTACAGTCTAAACTTGAGTGTGTATGTGTGAAACGTGTGTGTGTGTGTGTATAGTGTGTGTGTGTGTGTGTGTGTGTGAGCAGTTCATGCTGCAGTCTGTGTTGTGTAAACTTCCTGTCTATCTCTCAGTTTCACACCATCATTCCCTCAGACACCATGATCCTCATCCACACCTTCACCCTGCTGCTTCTCCTCACACTCTGCCCAGGTAAACCTGTGTCTGTGTGTGTGTGTGTTTAGTGTGTGTGTGTTTAGTGTGTGTGTGTTTAGTGTGTGTGTGTGTGTTTGAATTAATGAGTATCATTTTTGTTGTTTGCTATTGGGAAAAACGACCAAAAACTTAATTATTTCTATATTTTATATATATGCTAAACAACTCAAATGTTCTAGATACATTAGTACTAGATAAAGAGTCTTATAATAACAATGGAACCATTTTAATAAGTTCCAAAAGAACCATTTAAGGGTTAAAATGATATTTTAAGTTGTAATGGTTCTACGGCGATCCTTCGCCTTTACTACAGAACCCCTGAAGAACCCTGTTTAAAATAATCTACTAAATAAATACATAAAAAATCTGGTTATTTACAATTTACAGGCCTTTTAACCTCATATTAATCTTACAATATGTATTTATAATTTATTACAGTAAAACAAAAACATTATTCAATGATTACAGATGAAAACTATAGTTTCTGTAAAAATAATATAAACAATCAACTGTCTATAATAGTGAATTCAAAATCTTACTGACCAAATCATAGTTATTACTAATTTCATACTGTATTTTGAATTATTCATTGTTCATTGTTTAAATAATTTTGAGGTAGATACTGAATAATTCACAGTGGATCATTTAGATAAGTTAGAGTTAATACCGAACAATTTACAGTGTTTCATTTACATAAATTAGAGTGAATGCTAAAAAAAATCACAGTGGACCATTTAGATAATTTAAAAGTGGACATTGAATAATTCATAGTGGATTATTAAGATAATTTTGAGGTAGTTACTAAAAAAATCATAATGGGTCATTTAAATCATTTTGAGGTAGATACTGAATAAGTAGTAGTGGATTATTAAGAGAGAATATATACTTTATAGAGTAGATACTGAAAGAATCATAGTGGATCATTTAGATAATTTTGAGGTAGATACTGAAAAAATCATAGTAAATTATTCAGATAATTTTATGGTAGATACTGAAAAGTCATAGTGGACCATTTAGATCATTTTGAGGTAGTGAAAATGTACAGTAATATATTTTGAGGTAAAACTAAGGCACTTGCATAAGAAATATTTATATGCTTACAATTTATTATTAGTATATATTTCAACGTATGTTGATCATATATTAATTTGTCTATACTAATCTAATTTTAAATAACTTTTAAAACATATAAGCAGTTTCTGAACATTTTCCTTTTGTATTTTATGATCAAAAGTCTGTGAAAAAGGTACATTTTGGCTCTAGATAACTGAGTGAGCGAATTTAATGTGATGTTTTGTTAACGTGGAACCGACGTTTTTTAGTACAAAAGTATAGAGTTTAGCTGCAGTTATAAACCCGTCTGTAACCCAGATAAACAGGTGCACTTTAGGAGTCTGATCAACCACCCTGGCAACCACAACAGACCCCGCCTACCATCACCACTCTATACTTACATCTATAACATCTACAAACACACTGATATATACTGTATCTACCTGTAATTAACTCTATATAACATTAGAATACTAAACCACATAAACATTAATTAAGAATAAAGTCAGTGGTCAGTGAGAGTGCCTACCTGTAATTAACTCTATATAACATTAGAATACTAAACCCAAATAAACATTAATAATAAAGTCAGTGATCAGTGAGAGTGTCTACCTGTAATTTACTCTATATAACATTAGAATACTAAACCCAAATAAACATTAATAATAAAGTCAGTGGTCAGTGAGAATGTCTATCTGTAATTATTAACTCTATATAACATTAGAATACTAAACACAAATAAATATAAAGCATAAAGTCAGTGATCAGCGGGAGTGTCTACCTGTAATTAACTTTATATAACATTAGAATACTAAATCTAAATAAGCATAAGGAATAAATGAATAAAGTCAGTGATCAGTGAGTGTCTACATGTAATTAACTCTATATAACATTAGAATACTAAACCCAAATAAACATTAATAAAGAATAAAGTCAGTGATCAGTGAGAGTGTCTATCTGTAATTATTAACTCTATATAACATTAGAATAATAAACCCAAATAAACATAAGGAATAAAGTCAGTGAGAGTGTCTACCTGTACCTATCCCTATATAACATTAGAATACTAAACCCAAATAAACATAGTATTCTAATGTTATATACAGTTAATTACAGGTAGACACTCTCACTGATTACTGACTTTATTCTTTATGTTTATTTGAGTTTAGTAATCTAATGTTATATAAAGTTAATTAGAGGTAGACACTCTCATTGATCACTGACTTTATTCTTTATGTTCTATATAACATTAGAATACTAAACCCAAATAAACATTAATAAAGAATAAAGTCAGTGATTAGTGTGAGTGTCTATCTGTAATAAACTGTATATAACGTTAGTATAACTGTGTTTGTCTGTTTCAGGCAGTGGAGCAGGGGTTGATTGGGCGGAAGAGACAGTCTACGCTCTGATTGGTCAGTCTGTGGATCTGATCTGTAGGGTAAACAGCAGTGGTAATGTTATACAGTCTCAGTGGAGCCGCTGTCCGGATCGTATCATCGTGGTTTTTCGCTCGGAGCAGAAATATGAAATATCTGATCGGGAGTATCAGGGTCGCGTCTCCATCCAGCAGTACCACACCCTCACCCTGCAGAGCGTACAGCGGGACGACTTCGGGATGTACTGCTGCAAACTCATCACCTTCCCCAGCGGCACTCTGGAGGGACGAGTCCACCTGCTGGAGACACCAGGTGATCACAGGAACTCTCCGTTCAGGAGTTTATAACCCTGCGTTTATACTGACAAACTATAGAGCAACAAGAGTCACGCCCACAAAACACTAAAGCAACACAGCAAGAAAGTAACAAGCGTTAAAGCTACAGGTCAACAAAACAACACAGCTAATATAGTGGCGTTAAAGTGACACCACCACAACAAAGTACCTCAACAACACGATGACAACATCATCGTCATGCCAACCAAGCAACACGGCAACATAGCAACAAGTGACACAATGACAAAGCGACATGCCCACAAAACGACTAAGTTATACAATCCACATAACATCAAGCGTCAAACAACAAAGTGCCTACAAAGAGACATGTCAAGATAGAGACTAGCAACATTGTGACATAGTGACAAAGCAACACAGCAACATAGCGATAAACGAATCACAGACAAAGCGACTCTCCAATAGAGTGACATGACCTCAAGGCATAGCAGCAAAGTGACAAAGTGATACAACAACAAAGCGTGAAGCATCAAAGTAACAAAGTGACACAGCAACATATCAAAAAGGCGACACAGTGACATAGCATCATGTTGACATAGCATCAAGTGATAAAGTGACACGGTGACAAACATAACGTTAACAAGACAAAACTTTGACAAAGTTAGACATTGAAAAAGCGACACAGTGACAAAAGCGACACACGGACAAAGAGAGACATTGACAAAGCAACACACGGACAAAGAGAGACATAGACAAAGCGACACAGGGACAAAAGCGACACACGGACAAAGAGAGACTTTGACAAAGCGACACAGGAACAAACAGAGACATTGACAAAGCAACACAGGGACAAAGAGAGACATTGACAAAGCAACACAGGGACAAAGAGAGACATTGACAAAGTGACACAGGGACAAAGAGAGACACTGACAAAGTGACACAGGGACAAAGAGAGACATTGAAAAAGCAACACAGGGACAAAGAGAGACACTGACAAAGTGACACAGGGACAAAGAGAGACATTGACAAAGCAACACAGGGACACAGAGAGACATTGACAAAGCGACACAGGGACACAGAGAGACAGTGACAAAGTGACACAGGGACAAAGAGAGACATTGAAAAAGCAACACAGGGACAAAGAGAGACACTGACAAAGTGACACAGGGACAAAGAGAGACATTGACAAAGCAACACAGGGACAAAGAGAGACACTGACAAAGTGACACAGGGACACGGAGAGACAGTGACAAAGTGACACAGGGATGAAGAGAGACATTGACAAAGTGACACAGGGACACAGAGAGACATTGACAAAGCGACACAGGGACACAGAGAGACAGTGACAAAGTGACACAGGGATGAAGAGAGACATTGATAAATCGACACAGGGACAAAGAGAGACATTTACAAAGCGACACAGGGACAAAGAGAGACATTGACAAAACGACACAGGGACAAAGAGAGATATTGACAAAGTGACACAGGGACAAAGAGAGACATTGACAAAGTGACACAGGGACAAAGAGAGACACTGACAAAGTGACACAGGGACAAAGAGAGACATTGAAAAATCAACACAGGGACAAAGAGAGACACTGACAAAGTGACACAGGGACAAAGAGAGACATTGACAAAGCAACACAGGGACACAGAGAGACATTGACAAAGCGACACAGGGACACAGAGAGACAGTGACAAAGTGACACAGGGACAAAGAGAGACATTGAAAAAGCAACACAGGGACAAAGAGAGACACTGACAAAGTGACACAGGGACAAAGAGAGACATTGACTAAGCAACACAGGGACAAAGAGAGACACTGACAAAGTGACACAGGGACACGGAGAGACAGTGACAAAGTGACACAGGGATGAAGAGAGACATTGACAAAGTGACACAGGGACACAGAGAGACATTGACAAAGCGACACAGGGACCCAGAGAGACAGTGACAAAGTGACACAGGGATGAAGAGAGACATTGATAAATCGACACAGGGACAAAGAGAGACATTTACAAAGCGACACAGGGACAAAGAGAGACATTGACAAAACGACACAGGGACAAAGAGAGATATTGACAAAGTGACACAGGGACAAAGAGAGACATTGACAAAGCGACACAGTGACAAAGAGAGACGTTGACAAAGTGACACAGGGATGAAGAGAGACATTGACAAAGCGACACAGGGATGAAGAGAGACATTGACATAGCGACACAGGGACAAAGAGAGACATTGACAAAGCGACACAGGGACACAGAGAGACAGTGACAAAGTGACACAGGGATGAAGAGAGACATTGACAAATCGACACAGGGACAAAGAGAGACATTTACAAAGCGACACAGGGACAAAGAGAGACATTGACAAAACGACACAGGGACAAAGAGAGATATTGACAAAGTGACACAGGAACAAAGAGAGACATTGACAAAGCGACACAGTGACAAAGAGAGACGTTGACAAAGGGACACAGGGATGAAGAGAGACATTGACAAAGCGACACAGGTATGAAGAGAGACATTGACAAAGCGACACAGGGACAAAGAGAGACATTGACAAAGCGACACAGGGACAAAGAGAGACGTTCACAAAGCGACACAGGGACAAAGAGAGACGTTCACAAAGCGACACAGGGACAAAGAGAGACGTTGACAAAGCGACACAGGGACAAAGAGAGATATTGACAAAGTGACACAGGGACACAGAGAGACATTGACAAAGCCACACAGGGACAAAGAGAGACATTGACAAAGTGACGACACAGGGAAGAAAAGAGAAATTGACAAAGTGACACAGGGATGAAAAGAGAGATATTGACAAAGCGACACAGGGACAAAAAGAGACATTGACAAAGCGACACAGGAACAAAGAGAGACATTGACAAAGCGACACAGGGACAAAGAGAGACATTGACAAAGCGACACAGGGACAAAGAGAGACATTGACAAAGCAACACAGGGACAAAGAGAGATATTGACAAAGCGACACAGGGACACAGAGAGACATTGACAAAGCCACACAGGGACAAAGAGAGACATTGACAAAGTGACAAAGGGACGACACAGGGAAGAAAAGAGAAATTGACAAAGTGACACAGGGATGAAAAGAGAGATATTGACAAAGCGACACAGGGACAAAAAGAGACATTGACAAAGCGACACAGGAACAAAGAGAGACATTGACAAAGCGACACAGGGACAAAGAGAGACATTCACATAGGGAAACAGGGACAAAGAGACATTGACAAGGCGACACAGGGACACAGAGAGATATTGACAAAGCGACACAGGGACAAAGAGAGACACTGACAAAGTGACACAGGGACACGGAGAGACAGTGACAAAGTGACACAGGGATGAAGAGAGACATTGACAAAGTGACACAGGGACACAGAGAGACATTGACAAAGCGACACAGGGACCCAGAGAGACAGTGACAAAGTGACACAGGGATGAAGAGAGACATTGATAAATCGACACAGGGACAAAGAGAGACATTTACAAAGCGACACAGGGACAAAGAGAGACATTGACAAAACGACACAGGGACAAAGAGAGATATTGACAAAGTGACACAGGGACAAAGAGAGACATTGACAAAGCGACACAGTGACAAAGAGAGACGTTGACAAAGTGACACAGGGATGAAGAGAGACATTGACAAAGCGACACAGGGATGAAGAGAGACATTGACATAGCGACACAGGGACAAAGAGAGACATTGACAAAGCGACACAGGGACACAGAGAGACAGTGACAAAGTGACACAGGGATGAAGAGAGACATTGACAAATCGACACAGGGACAAAGAGAGACATTTACAAAGCGACACAGGGACAAAGAGAGACATTGACAAAACGACACAGGGACAAAGAGAGATATTGACAAAGTGACACAGGAACAAAGAGAGACATTGACAAAGCGACACAGTGACAAAGAGAGACGTTGACAAAGGGACACAGGGATGAAGAGAGACATTGACAAAGCGACACAGGTATGAAGAGAGACATTGACAAAGCGACACAGGGACAAAGAGAGACATTGACAAAGCGACACAGGGACAAAGAGAGACGTTCACAAAGCGACACAGGGACAAAGAGAGACGTTCACAAAGCGACACAGGGACAAAGAGAGACGTTGACAAAGCGACACAGGGACAAAGAGAGATATTGACAAAGTGACACAGGGACACAGAGAGACATTGACAAAGCCACACAGGGACAAAGAGAGACATTGACAAAGTGACGACACAGGGAAGAAAAGAGAAATTGACAAAGTGACACAGGGATGAAAAGAGAGATATTGACAAAGCGACACAGGGACAAAAAGAGACATTGACAAAGCGACACAGGAACAAAGAGAGACATTGACAAAGCGACACAGGGACAAAGAGAGACATTGACAAAGCGACACAGGGACAAAGAGAGACATTGACAAAGCAACACAGGGACAAAGAGAGATATTGACAAAGCGACACAGGGACACAGAGAGACATTGACAAAGCCACACAGGGACAAAGAGAGACATTGACAAAGTGACAAAGGGACGACACAGGGAAGAAAAGAGAAATTGACAAAGTGACACAGGGATGAAAAGAGAGATATTGACAAAGCGACACAGGGACAAAAAGAGACATTGACAAAGCGACACAGGAACAAAGAGAGACATTGACAAAGCGACACAGGGACAAAGAGAGACATTCACATAGGGAAACAGGGACAAAGAGACATTGACAAGGCGACACAGGGACACAGAGAGATATTGACAAAGCGACACAGGGACAAAGAGAGACATTGACAGTGAGAAGGTGGGAAAGTGATATTTAAACGTTTTCCAACACAACACAACACCAATCAGGAGAAAGAATACCATTTTATTCAACTATTTCTTTATTATCTTCTCCAGATCTTTCCAATATGACCACAACATCTCATCCTTCCCCCTTTACCCACCATCCGGCAGCAGGTACCCCACTAAATCTTACCAAATATATACAGCTACAGAACCTACCAGTGACTGAACATAGAAACATGGACATTGTTTAATTACCCTACGATCTGTACAACACTCTCATTCACACACTTCCTGTCTGTACTGAAAGAGTAGAACCCCTGCCCCTGCTGGCAGAGAGATGGTACTGCAGTCATGTGTTATTAACGAGATTGTTTATCTATGTGTAGATGTATAAAACTTTATTAACTTCATTATAATCACTTCAGATCTTTTAATCCACTTAATCCTCTCTCTTTCTTATTTTCCTTAGATACTCCCAGGAACATCTCAGGAGAACCCAACACAACAGTGTCCCACAATCCTCAGCAGGAAGCAGGTACCCTCACCTCACCTCACCTCAGCATTATTTAATGGATCTTAATAAATGTGTGAATGTATTGATGATATTTTAGCGTTTATTGAGGGGAAAACTCAACCGTAACTTAAGGAGGCTCTAGATTAGACTCTGTTGGTTCCTCTATCCTGGACACATGATGAGATTGAGACGGTTGGTCATGGAGGTCATGTCCCTCATATCTCTACTACTGGTGCTCGACTGTTGTTTAAGATGCTCCTCAGATTAGTTATCACGTACAGACATACGGTTCCAGTAAAGGCGTTGATGACTGAATCACTGGATCATCTAGACCTTCCATCAGTCAATCACTTCGTAGAGGCGTAACTAGAGGTCAATTGAAGAATCTTTCACCAGGTGGTACACTACCCAAAATTACATACTTACGCTTTTCCATCGACATGGGATCATCGCCATTCTGGTTTGCAAACCTAAATTTGAATCGATCGCCAACTCTTCCACCCACAAAGGTAGGTTCTAGATCCAAGAACATTTCATTTGCAGCAGAAACCGAAGATTACTATGTTCTTCAGAGCGAACCGTGACGACATCTCTTCACTTTTACTGTGCTTCTAGGTTTTCCGCGCAAACCACATTCACCGCCACTGTGCAGCGCCCTCTGTTGATGACATATGATGTGAATTTTTGAAGGTTCCACTAAAACTGGTGGAAACGTGGCAGGGTTCACTAAAAGCACCACGGTTCTTATAAACCAGAACAGAACTGGTTCAAGAACCAGAGTTCTTTTGGAACCCAAGAAGTCTAGGTTCTTCAGAGTGAACCGTGATGAAATCTGTTCACCACCACTGTGCAGCTCCCTCTGTTGATGAAGTGTGGTGTGACGTTTTGAAGGTTCCACTAAAACTAGTGGAAATATTACTCTAAGTATGAGATTATTTTGATGGACCTCATGTTCCCAAATGCAAAAGAATTATAGCACTGTACAAAAACAACAAGACCAAATATTTCACATTGGAGAAGTCAAATGTTGCAGAACTTTCCAATAGAAAAAGTACATATATTGTAAAGAATAAACATGGAGTTTTTGAGAAAATGTGTGGATCCTTTATGGGTTATATAAAGAGTTTTATTTAATGTAGAACAATTACTATTGCTTTTTTTTTTTTTTTTGGAAAGGGGAGCAGTTTATTGAGATATTTATTATGGGGGAGGAGGGGGGGGGGTTGTGTCTCATTCATTTTTCTGTGTTTGTTAGATAATGTTATATATATAGCATCTAAATAAAAAAAAACTTTGGGGGAAAAAATGGTGGAAACTGGCTGGTTCACTGAAAAGCACCAGGGTTCTTATAAACCAGAACAGAACCGGTTTAAGAACCAGAGTTCTTCTGGTGGATAAGTGCAATCACTGAGAGCTTTTATAAAAGCTTCACACTAGCTGCTGTAACATTGCTGTGAGGATTTGATTGTAGCTCTGTGTGTGTGTGTGTGTGGTCAGGTCTGTCGGTGATGATGATGGTGGTGTATATCAGCTGTGGTTCTGCAGGAGCTCTACTGCTGCTGCTGGGGATCATCATCTTCCTGCTGTGTAGAAGAGTAAGATCCCCCATTATCTATCTATCTATCTATCTATCTATCTATCTATCTATCTATCTATCTATCTATCTATCTATCTATCTATCTATCTATCTGTATTTTTAACTATCTGTTTTTTTTCTTTCTCTCTTTTGATCTATCTATCTATCTCTATCGAGCTCTATCGATTTCTTTCTCTCAATCTATAATTCTCTCTCTCTCTCTATCTTTCCCAGAAAGAAGTGTAAGATAGTAATTCTATTCAGAAGGAAGATAAAAGTGAACAGAAATAATAAATGATAATAAATTTATTCTGATATTTAGGATAATAGTTATTGATCTACACATGCAGGAGTAGTGTGTAAAGCTGCAACAGGCCAGATGTCTCAGCATGTAGAGAGCTGTAGAGGTTCCTAATGTTCCTCCTGTTATAATCCATCCCATAATAACTCGTTTAGAGTGTACATTTTCAGATTTAAGTATTCAATATCCTCTCTCTCTCTCTCTCTCTCTCTCTCTCTCTCTCTCTCTCTGTAGAGGAGGAGGAGAGTGTTGCGTAATCCGGTGTATGTACCTGGGCGATCAGGCACTGCCCCTCCAAATCTGCCTCAAACCAATGACCCCTTCCTCAGCCACGCCCCCCAGCAAGGAGACACCAAAAGGGCGTGGGATGAAGATGAAGATGATGAAGATGAAGAGATGTACCTGAATGTTCCAAAAAAACAATAAAGAACTCTCTTAAACAGTCGAAAACAAGAGACTTAACCTTTTTATTTGTTTGGATCCAGATCCCAACAATTCACAACGATTCAAAGTTATTTACAATAATTCATAGTGATTCAAAACGATTCAAAGTGATTCACTGCAATTCACAACAATTTACAACAATTCACAACGATTCAAAAGGATTCACAACAATTTCCAACGATTTCCAACGATTCAAAAGGATCCACAACGATTCACAGTGATTCACAACGATTCACAGTGATTCACTACAATTTACAGTGATTCACAATGATTCACTACAATTCACAGTGATTCACAACAATTTACAACAATTTACAGAGATTCACAGTGATTCACAATGATTCAGAGTGATTAACAATGATTCACAACAATTCACAATGATTCATGATGATTCATGATGATTCAGTTAGGAAACAGTTCAACTATAATTCAATTCATTAAACAATTTAATGAACTTAATAAACTAAATTAACCTGATTAGCTTTGATTTAATATATTTGTTAAACTTTAGACAACCATTACGCCATAGTTCTATATTATTACATTTTAATAGATTCTCTTACATTAAGTGCATATAAACTATAAAATGACGGCATGGTTCATTAGGAAACTATACAGTGTATCAGATCCCCTCACTATTCCAACTGATTCTATTGGTACTATTGATTGTGTTATTAAGTGAACTGAAATGCATGTGCTGTTTTATATTTTTTAATAAAAGATTTGATTTCACATGTCCTAAATATTACTTGTACTACCAGCACCGATAAATATTCATTAATGTCCAATGGTCAGTAATGTCCTTGATGTCATTAATGTCCTCATTAACAATGAGGATAAGACCAAGGCAAGACCAATTCCCAATCAGGATGAGACAAAGATAATACCAATTCCCCCATCAGGACAAGACAGAAATGAGACCAATTACTAATGAGGACAAGACCAAGATGAGACCAATTCCCAAGCAGCAGAAAACCAAGATAAGACTAATTCCTAATCATGATAAGACCAACACCAAACCAATTTAGAATGAAGACAAGTCCAAGATGAGATCAATTCCCAATCAGGACAAGACCAAGACAAGACCAGTTTAAAAAAACAATGTTTCCAAGAGGACACCAATGTCCTATCAGGGCGAGACTAATTCCCAGTGAAGAAAAGACCAAGACAAGACCAGTTCCCAATGAGGATGAGACAAAGATGAGACCAATTCCCAAACAGGACAAGACAAAGACACTGCATTTCCAAGCAGGATGAGACAGAGATAAGACCAATTCCAAGTAAGAGACCAAAACCAGACCAATTCCCAATAAAGATGAGTTCAGGATGAGACTAATTTCTAATTATGATAAGACCAAGACAAAACTAATTCAGAATGAAGACAAGTCCAAGATGAGATCAATTCCCAATCAGGACAAGACCAAGACAAGACCAGTTCCCAATGAGGACGTTTCCAAGAGGACACCAATTTCCAATCAGGGCGAGACTAATTCCTAGTAAGGAAAAGAGACAAAGATGAGACCAATTCCCAAACAAAAATAAAGACAGATAAAGACAAGTCTGATTTCCAAGCAGGATGAGGCAGAGAAAAGACCAGTTCCAAGTAAGGAAGAGACCAAGAGAGGACAAAATCCTGATGGACCATTATGATGTAATCACATTTACTGTAGCCACACCTTAGCAACGACCTAGATACACATTTGCAATCAACACATTTACTGTAGCAAAACCTTAGCAACCAACACATATCACAGCATTACTGCTGACTAGCATTGTCTGTAAACAATGGTCAGTGTGATCGGTGGGAGATCTGTGTTACTTAAGGCCCACCCTTTTCCTGACCCTTTCCTGAGCCTTTTCCTGTCCCTGAAACAAACACTCTTTATCACACACACACACACACACACATTCCTACTGATTATCTCAACCTCATGTTCATGCCAGCTCTAACCAGTCACATCTGGAGAAAATCAGCGAGAGAAAGGCTGGTGAGGATCCGCCAGACAGTCAGAGAGAGACAGAGATTCAGACAGTCTGGATCCGAGAAACCAAGGATCCGAGATTCTGAGATTTTTTCTGAGAGCCCAAGGATCTGAGATACTGAGTCATGTATTCTAAGAACCCAAGGATCCAAGATTTTGTTAAGAGTCCAACAGTCTGAAAGCCCAAGGATCCAAGACTTCGAGTCATCTATTCTGAGAGACCAAGGATCCAAGATTCTTAGAGTCTGACAGTCTGAGAGCCCAAGGATCCAAGATTCCAAGAGTCATCTATTCTGAGAGCCCGAGGATCTGAGATTTTGAGAGTCCAACAGTCTGAAAGCCCAAGGATCCGAGATTTTGAGTCATCTATTCTAAGAACCCAAGGATCCAAGATTTTGTTAAGAGTCCAACAGTCTGAAAGCCCAAGGATCCAAGACTTCGAGTCATCTATTCTGAGAACCCAAGGATCCAAGATTCTACGAGTCTGACAGCCTAAGAGCCCAAGGATCCAAGATTTTTGAGTCATCTATTCTAAGAACCCAAGGATCCAAGAGTTCTTTATTCTGAGAGACCAAGGATCCAATATTCTGAGAGTCTGACAGTCTGAGAGCCCAAAGATCCAGGATTTTGACAGTCTGAAAGCCCAAGGATCCAAGATTTCGAGAGTCCTCGATTCTGAGAGCCCAAGGAGCTGAGATTCTGACAGTGTAAAAGCCCAAGAGACTCCAAGATCCTGACAGTCTGAGAGTCAAAAAGACTGAGATTCTGACAGTCTGAGATTCTGACATTTTGATTTTATTAGCTTATATTAGTTTATATAACATAACTGTGATCATTTTAAATATTTCTCTGTAATTCTGTATAATCATTTGCTTACAGCAAAGAGACTGTCATTTTCATTTGCAGCTGTGCAGGATCTGAACTTAAACACTTCTAACCACAGAACCAAATAACCGGGCAGCTCAGTTACTGAATACATCCTGTCTCAACGTTGTCCTGAGCCTGTGTTCAGATTAACACATACGCAGCAACTTACTGTCGCCATTGCTAATCTGCTTTACCTTATTTAGTCATAACTGAGTGATATTCAGGGGAACGCCCTTGCCCTTAAAAACCTACGACTGATAGATTTGGGGCAGAGCGGTCTTCGACTCGTACGCTCTGAATGATTTTGTCTGAATGCTTGATCTCAAATAGTTACTCAGAGGCATTTGGTGTTTTTAGATTTTTATGAGTGATTCCACAACAAGACCAAGATTTTGACAGTCTGAGACCCTGAGATTTCAACATTCGACCGTCTGAGACCCCGAGATTTCAACAGTCTGAGACCCTGAGATTTCAACAGTCTGAGACCCTGAGATTTTAACATTCAACCGTCTGAGACCCTGAGATTCTAACATTCGACAGTCTGAGACCCTGAGATTTCGATATTCGACAGTCTGAGACCCTGAGATTCTGATATTCGACAGTCTGAGACCCTGGGATTCTGATATTCAACAATCTGAGACCCTAAGATTTCGATATTCGACAGTCTGAGACCCTGAGATTCTGCCATTCAACAGTCTGAGACCCTGAGATTCTGACATTTGACAGTCTGAGACCCTGAGATTTCGATATTCGACAGTCTGAGACCCTGAGATTTCAATATTCAACAGTCTGAGACCCTGAGATTTCGATATTCGACAGTCTGAGACCCTGAGATTTCGATATTCGACAGTCTGAGACCCTGGGATTTCGATATTCGACAGTCTGAGACCCTGAGATTTCAATATTCAACAGTCTGAGACCCTGAGATTTCGATATTCGACAGTCTGAGACCCTGAGATTTCGATATTTGACAGTCTGAGACCCTGAGATTTCGATATTCGACAGTCTGAGACCCTGAGATTTCGATATTCGACAGTCTGAGACCCTGGGATTTCAATATTCAACAGTCTGAGACCCTGAGATTTCGATATTCGACAGTCTGAGACCCTGAGATTTCGATATTCGACAGTCTGAGACCCTGAGATTTTGATATTTGACAGTCTGAGACCCTGGGATTCTGACATTCGACAGTCTGAGATTCTGAAAGTCTGAGATCTTGAGATTTAGTTGGTCTGAGAGTCTGAGATTCTGAGAGTCTGTTGTCAGGATGTGTACGGGAAAGTGCGCTCGCTTCATCGCCTGGTCTCTGTATCCTCTGAGCATCATCTCCATCACCTGCAACATCATCCTGTTGTTTCCGGACTGGAAGGTGAAGTACGCACTGGACCACCAACTCACCCCGGAAGTGATGCTAATGGGAGGTCTGTGTGGAGGAGGACTCGCGGTGAGTTGATATTAAGGTTATAATAATAACAATAATAAAACAGTACATTGCTTGGCTAAATTGCTGTAGACTGATTCGGTGGGTATATAAACTGGGTGGGTATATAAACTGCTGTAGACTGATTAGGTGGGTATATAAACTGCTGTAGGCTGATTAGGTGGGTATATAAACTGCTGTAGACTGATTCGGTGGGTATATAAACTGCTGTAGACTAATTCGGTGGGTATATAAACTGCTGTAGACTGATTGGGTGGGTATATAAACTTCTGTAGACTAATTGGGTGGGTATATAAACTGCTGTAGGCTGATTGGGTGGGTATATAAACTGCTGTAGACTGATTGGGTGGGTATATAAACTGCTGTAGACTGATTGGGTGGGTATATAAACTGCTGTAGACTAATTGGGTGGGTATATAAACTGCTGTAGACTGATTGGGTGGGTATATAAACTGCTGTAGACTAATTGGGTGGGTATATAAACTACTGTAGGCTGATTAGGTGGGTATATAAACTGCTGTAGGCTGATTGGGTGGGTATATAAACTGCTGTAGGCTGATTGGGTGGGTATATAAACTGCTGTAGACTGAATGGGTGGGTATATAAACTGCTGTAGGCTGATTGGGTGGGTATATAAACTGCTGTAGACTGATTGGGTGGGTATATAAACTGCGGTAGACTGATTGGGTGGGTATATAAACTGCTGTAGGCTGATTAGGTGGGTATATAAACTGCTGTAGACTGATTGGGTGGGTATATAAACTGCTGTAGGCTGATTAGGTGGGTATATAAACTGCTGTAGGCTGATTGGGTGGGTATATAAACTGCTGTAGGCTGATTGGGTGGGTATATAAACTGCTGTAGACTGAATGGGTGGGTATATAAACTGCTGTAGGCTGATTGGGTGGGTATATAAACTGCTGTAGACTGATTGGGTGGGTATATAAACTGCGGTAGACTGATTGGGTGGGTATATAAACTGCTGTAGACTGATTGGGTGGGTATATAAACTGATGTAGACTGATTAGGTGGGTATATAAACTGCTGTAGGCTGATTAGGTGGGTATATAAACTGCTGTAGGCTGAATGGGTGGGTATATAAATTGCTGTAGACTGATTGGGTGGGTATATAAACTGCTGTAGGCTGATTGGGTGGGTATATAAACAGATGTAGGCTGATTGGGTGGGTATATAAACTGCTGTAGGCTGATTGGGTGGGTATATAAACTGCTGTAGGCTGATTGGGTGGGTATATAAACTGCTGTATGCTGATTGGGTGGGTATATAAACTGCTGTAGGCTGATTGGGTGGGTATATAAACTGCTGTAGACTGAATGGGTGGGTATATAAACTGCTGTAGGCTGATTGGGTAGGTATATAAACTGCGGTAGACTGATTGGGTGGGTATATAAACTGCTGTAGACTGATTGGGTGGGTATATAAACTGCTGTAGACTGATTGGGTGGGTATATAAACTGCTGTAGATTGGGTGGGTATATAAACTGCGGTAGACTGATTGGGTGGGTATATAAACTGCTGTAGACTGATTGGGTGGGTATATAAACTGCTGTAGGCTGATTGGGTGGGTATATAAACTGCTGTAGGCTGATTAGGTGGGTATATAAACTGCTGTAGGCTGATTGGGAGGGTATATAAACTGCTGTAGGCTGATTAGGTGGGTATATAAACTGCTGTAGGCTGATTAGGTGGGTATATAAACTGCTGTAGGCTGAATGGGTGGGTATATAAACTGCTGTAGGCTGTTTGGTGGGTATATAAACTGCTGTAGACTGATTGGGTGGGTATATAAACTGCTGTAGGCTGATTAGGTGGGTATATAAACTGCTGTAGGCTGATTAGGTGGTTATATAAACTGCTGTAGGCTGAATGGGTGGGTATATAAACTGCTGTAGACTGATTGGGTGGGTATATAAACTGCTGTAGACTGATTAGGTGGGTATATAAACTGCTGTAGGCTGATTAGGTGGGTATATAAACTGCTGTAGGCTGAATGGGTGGGTATATAAACTGCTGTAGGCTGATTAGGTGGGTATATAAACTGCTGTAGGCTGATTAGGTGGGTATATAAACTGCTGTAGGCTGATTAGGTGGGTATATAAACTGCTGTAGGCTGAATGGGTGGGTATATAAACTGCTGTAGGCTGTTTGGTGGGTATATAAACTGCTGTAGACTGATTGGGTGGGCATATAAACTGCTGTAGGCTGAATGGGTGGGTATATAAACTGCTGTAGACTGATTGGGTGGGTATATAAACTGATGTCGGCTGATTGGTCTATCTATGTTTCAGGTGTTAGCCCCCGCCCTCTTTATTCACCTGACCGGGAGGAAAGGCTGCTGTGCTAACCGCTGTGGGGTGAGTGTCAAATAAATCCTATGTTCACTACTAAGTGCGCAACTGTTTGGAGATCTCCAAGAGACAGCAAGAGAGTGAGGGAGAGAGAGCGAGAGAGAGAGAGAAAGAGGGAGGGAGGAAGAAAGAGAGAGAAAGAAGGAGGGAAATAGGTAGGAAGACAGGTATGCAGAGAGAGAGAAAGGAAGAAAAGAGAGAGGGAGGGAGAGAGAGAGGAAGGAAAAAGAGAGAGGGAGGGACAGAGAGAGAAAAAGAGAGAGAGAGAAATGCAAGGAGGGAGAGAGAAAGGGGTAGAGAGAGATGGGAGAGAGGAAGGATGAAAGGGAAGGAGAGAGGGATGGGAAGAGAGAGAAAGGAAGAAAGGGAGGGAGAGAGAGGGAAGAAAAGAAAGGGAGAGAGAGAGAGAGGAAAAATAGAAAGAGAGAGGAAAGGAGAGAGGGAAAAAAGAGACAGAGAGAGAGAGAGAGGAAGAGAGAAAAAAAGGAGGGAGAGAGAGCTTGTGTAGCTAAATGCCAAAACATGAACAAGCTAGTTCATGCCTAACTGTGATAAAAACACAAATCTTTATTTATCTTTTTAAAAGTTCTTACATCTATCTCCCTCATCTGCTGACCTGCCACAGACAGTGGGTACAGATTCCTCCCTCAGACGAAGTCCCAAATGGCATTTCCTAAACTGATCTAATGGGCAGGGCTTTGGTGGGGATTGACATGTAAAGGGGTGGAGTCAGGGTGGTTCTATTATGTTTCTTTATAGTAACATCACAGTAAGGGAGGAGCATCGAAACAGCCCAAATCTTTTAGCTGATTCACAAAAAACGGATGTATGGATTGGTTTATAATACTAATCTTCACTTCCTGTTTTCCTGTAGATGTTCCTGTCCATTGGTTTTTCAGCCATTGGCGTTGCTGGCGCCATCTACTGTTTCGTAGTGGCGATTTTTGGTTTGGTAAACGGACCCCACTGCAGATATTCTATGTTTTCAATCTGGGGAAGACCTTTCCAGGGCAGGTAAGAAGATCACCTAATTAGTTGCTGCTATTTTTAGCTACTTTAAAGTGGAGTGAATTTTGTGCCAAAGGTTTTATGTAAAAAAAATAGAATTTGCAACCAAAACTTAAAAAAATCAAATGGAAAAATTGTATGTTGCAAGAAAAAATATATAGCACATATATATATTTTTAAATAAAGAAGAACGCTTGAAATTGGCAGGGTGGGCATGGTCAGTCTCAGATGAGGGTTCAAGATGCCAGGAGTCAGTCCAAAACCAGCTGACCAATGAAGACTCAAGGGGAACGCCTTCTTCTAAGCCCCGCCCACCCGTGAAAAATGTGCCAAAAATCAAAAGCAAAAAACTGAAGCAGGAAACGAAAGTCTTTAATAGACAAAATGTTAAATAAAAATCTACAGTAAATTCACAAAAACACAAAAATAAAAAGCAAAGACTGGCAAAATACAAACTGAAATAATTAAAAAATAACTGCAAAGGATAATAAAGTAATCAAGTATATCAAAAATATATATATTTGCTATAAATTGTTTCTCTTTTGAATTTGCAAAATACAGTTGTTGTTTTTTTACTTTTATAAATTCCACCCATTGCTGACAAAGATGTGCAAATGCACACACACACACACACGTTTGTTATGTCCCTGAAGACTATAGTAGAAGTGTTGCCAATAGAATAAGACTACTATCTGGGAAAGATACATAAAGTTACTGGCACCAACATCCTAACCTTGCTAATCTGAGCTTTTTAGGCTGAATGCAACCAAATCCTTACAGCAATCTCCAGAATCTTTTAGAGAGTCTTCTCTGGACAGTACTCTACAGTTTACCCTTGATTTCAGAAGATAAAATTAACAAATTAACAGATTTCCCAATGCTTTAGCCTGTATAGTGTATGATAATACTATATTATATAGCAATAATACTATATAATGGCCGTGCCAATATTACAGGTTATAGCGTGAATCTCAAGTGTATTATTGTGATTATACCACAGTTCCATTTTTGCTGTTTATTGAAAGATTTTAAAGAGTTAAAGAGGAGGAGAAAATAGGATCTGTTTGGTTATAAAAACTCCGCCAGTTAAAATAGTTCCATTGCTGCTCTGTTTGTAGCTGCGCTGTAAATAAGCTCTGCATTATCGACCATTTCAGTAAAAATTGTGGAAATCTAATCTTACTGTAAATAAAAATATCATATATTAACAGTAAAGTATATACATTTAAGCTTTTATTTTAATAATAACTGCTCTTATCCTGATATTGGTGGCTGATAATGTGTATAATAATGCGTATTTCGGCTCCCAGTGGTGTTTAATGACGTTGCATTTGGTTTGTATTTGGCTTGTATGCGCTGCATCGCTGCTAGGTTATCTGTATGTGGTGGAGTAATACATGGTGAGCTTCGGTTACAGTGCATTACCGGCTGATAATGTCACTCAAAAAACGTCTCTCAGCCAATCATGTTGCAGGGTCGGAACTAACTGTGATTTAATCTACCTTTCTGTACTTTTTCTTCTTAAGTTCTGAGGGATATCTGACTGATCAGAGTCAGTGGAGCACGTGCACCGAGCCGAAGAACGTGGTGGCGTTTCACGTGGGCTTGTTCTGTACGCTGTTGTTGGTCAGCAGCCTGGAGATGGCGCTGTGCTTGTGCCAGATGATTAACGGCCTGGTCGGCTGCATCTGTGGAGCTAAAACATGAGCAAGCGGTAAGATAAGCACACAAGGAATCATGTAGTAATTTAAAAACAGTGTTAAACAAACCAAAATACTCTGTGAAGAAGCGTTTAGATACGCTTATCTACTCTCGCAGTCCTGATGAGTGCCAGTTCCATCATTATAATATTTTCTTGCTTCTCAGCGATTCTTAACTGGTGGGTCGGATCTGGTGCAGACGTTCTGTTCTCACCTTTTATATTGGGGAAAAAAAGAGAAAAAAGAAAAGATAATTTCTTACTGATGTACTCTAAATCCGAGGAAAGGGAATTATCTAATTTTGTTGCCCTTATTTTGGCCTGAAGACATTTTTTTATACAGTTTGTTTTAATGATTAAGCCTTTTTTATTATTATACATAAATATATGTATCGATTTTTACTTTTTATATTTAGATTTTTAAGTTATATTTTTGTTTTAATTGATTTATTTTAATATAACACGGTCACAACATTTTGTAATTTTGATTATTTTTTATTTGTTCTTTTACAGTTTTTCTATTTTTATTATTATATATTATTTTCTATTGTCTCATCTTTTTACGTTACTTTTACTGTTGTTTTCCTTTTCCATTTTTATTCTGATTTTGTTCTCTCTGTGTGTACAGCAATCTGAGCTGCATTTAAACTTATAAAAGGCGCTTTAAAAATAAAGTTTATTATTATTATTTATTATATTTATACATGTAGTTTGTCATGTTCCTCCTCAGTTTCTCCAAAACTGCTCTAAAATTCACTTTGCATCCATAAGTATGTGGAAATGGGGTTTTAAATCCAATTTTATTAAAAAAATAAATGTGTTTGTTTTGTATTCTATAAAAGTGGGACTTGTGAAAATGTGGGTCCCGAAACATTACTGAAATATTCACTATTCACTGTATACCTGTAACTCTACCTCTTCACTACTTTACTTTAACTGATGCTCTCAAACACTTTATTAAGAAACAAGATATTCAAGTAATTAACTCTTGATGAGTTCAGCACAGCTGTTAACTGAAAGCCTGAATTCCAGGAGACTCTACCTCATAAAACTGACTGAGAAAATCCAGCAGAGATGTTCAAAACTGATCATCTAAACAAGAATGTAAAATATAAATCATATTCTGGTTTGTTTAACACTTTAAAATAATGAAAAATCACTTATTTTAAATTGTTGACTGGTACTATAACTGTTCATCAAATCAGAGGCTCACTTACTTTTTCTAGCCTGAATTGTGTCTGTAAATATCTTAATAAAGAGCATAGAATAATATATAATTTAATAAAAAATATATATAATTGAACAGTTATATATATATATTTATAGTGATGTTTACAAAAATCCACACTGCAGGCTAGAAAAAGTAAGTGTTCCTGTTTGATTTTCAGGATTTCTGTATTTATTACTAATAAATGTGATTTAAACTGTTTGTGTCTCTGTTGTCTTTTTCAGTGCAGTGAAACATCGCCCTCCGGAGGACAGCATGTATTACTGCAATCCAGATAAAAATACGCATTTAAAGATAATCAGCCTGCTTTCTTCATCACACACAGATACTGTTATATATTATTACACTTATTATCTACTGACTAGTAAATACTGTACAAGTTATATATATATATATATATAGTTATAAGTTAGTATATATATATACAGCTCTGTAAAAAATGAAGAGATAACTTCAGTTTCTGAATCAGTTTATCTGATTGTGCTATGTATAGGTTTATGTTTGAGTAAAATGAACATTGTTGTTTTATTCTATAAACTACAGACTACATTTCTCCCAAATTCCAAATAAAAATATTCTCATTTACAACATTTATTTACAGAAAATGAGAAATGACTGAAATAATAAAAAAGATGCAGAACTTTCAGACCTCAAATAATGCAAAGAAAACAAGTTCATATTCATAAAGTTTTAAGAGTTCAGAAATAATCAATATTTGGTGGAATAATCCTGGTTGGTTTTTAATCACGTTTTTTTTTTTCATGCATCTTGGCATCATGTTCTCCTCCACCAGTCTTACACACTGCTTTTGGATAACTTTATGCTGCTTTACTCCTGGTGCAAAAATTCAAGCAGTTCAGTTTGGTGGTTTGATGGTTTGTGATCATCCATCTTCCTCTTGATTACATTCCAGAGGATATATAATATAATTTGATAAAATCAAAGAAACTCATAATTTTATGTGTCTTTTATTTATTTACAGAGTTGTATATATTGCATACTATTGCAGACTTTCTGTAAATCCTATAAACTTCATTTTTCTTCTTAAATATCACTGTTTTCTTCTGCTATATATGATATATTTAACTGAAACTGCAGATCTGAACAGCCAATGATTTATAAAGGAAAATTATGAAAGTTATCAGGGCTTCACTGTACAGGAGATTTTAATATTCACATGTTTTAGATATGTTTCAGATCGGGTGGGCTCCTGAACTGGGGCATATCTTGTCTTGATCTTGTTTTATCTTTTGGAGTTCCTGTTGACAGTCTCGAGCTGCATGATGCGGTGATCTCAGATCATAATCCTGTCATGATTAAAACATCCTGAGTTAGTAAAACAGTCTCACCTGATTCTGACATTTAAAAGCATTTGAATGTTTAGCTCTGAACTATATGTGATTCTTTGCCTCTGTATTAAATCTCAAGCATTTCCCAATACATCATTTTTATTTGTTTTTTTTAATGAACTGCATTTTACGCACTATAAGGCGCAGCGGATTGTAAGGTGCATTATGCGACACTAGTAAGGAACAGGGGTGTCGCCATGTTTTCCTTTCCTTTTTCCTTTCTTTTAAGACTATAAAGCGAAGTTAAATAAACAACCAAAACATTTTTCTTTTAAAGTCATCGAGTGCTGGATGTTAATCTACACAGATTTCTCTCCTGAAAACGGTTTATTTGGGTGATTAAAGAGCTTCTGTTTATTTACAGTAAGATTAGATTTCCAGATTTCCACTAAAGCATTAGCAGCTAACCGCTAGCGCTAATGCTGCCTGGCTTGTTGATTTGTCCCACGTAGCTTGTTTTAATGTGGTAAACATGCAGCCTAGCGATTAGCGTGGTTAGCAGTTAATGCTAATGCTGCTCCTGCAGTGCTAGCCGGGATTAGCAGCAGGCTACAGTCCTGTAATCCTCACCTCTGAATGCCGAAAGAGCTAGCGCTTAGCGCGGTTAGCGGTTAATGCTAATGCTTCTCCAGCAGTGGTAGCCAGGGTTAGCTGCAGGCTACAGTTCGATAATACTCATCTCTGAATGCCAGAAGAGCTAGTGATTAGCGTTGTGCTTAGCGGCTAATGGTAATTCTGCTCCAGCTTTAGTGCTGGAGAACTTTACTGAAACTCCTGTATAACTCTGTACTTCAGCAGAGTGACTTTACTGCTCCTTAATACCTGACTGGTAGAATTCATACATAAGGAGCACCGGATTATAAGGAGCTCTGATGATGATTTTGGGGAAAATTAAAGGATTTTAAGTGCACCCATATTACCACACCTAAGACTTCCCAGCCAATCACAGTGCAGCAGAGCAGCTGAATGGGACACAGCCGTCACTACAAGTGAATTTGATGTTTTTATTTCAGGTTTAAAAGAAGAAGGAGAAGTTTTGTCTTGACGATTTTAAGAATTTACTGCAAAAAAAAAAAAAAAAAAAAATATATATATATATATATATATATATAAAAAAAATTCAGAGGATAAAAAGATCTATCCATATTCTAAAATTACAGCTTGAAGATTTTATGCAGAATTATTTGGATTAGGAAAGAGGAACCACATATTATTAACAACAGCTTTTATTACTTTTAAAAAGAACAAAAGATGATATATGACTTTAAAAACTGTTGCCAGAATATAGAGATGCTGCGTATGAACCCCAGGGAATAAAAGAGCTAAATAAAATAAAAAAAATGATTGTATTTAATACATGAATACAATTAAACATTTTGGGAACATTACTCACCTTTCATTATCATTTTTTCTCTGGGAGAAAATATCCTGTTTAAGAAAATGAAGACAAGAAAAATGATAAATAATAAATGTATTTTTATATTTATATATATTTATAAACAATAACAATCAACATTCATGTATTTATTGCATTTGTTTTGGCACAAAAAAACAAAACAAAAAAACAAAAACAATTACTAGTTTATCTCAGAAAACCTGAATATCATGAGAATTTTGCTATCATAATTTAATTAAAAGATTTCTTCACTAAAAGCTCGTAAAACCAGAAATACTAAATCCTAACCTTAACCCAGTTTACTAGAATATTTAATTCATGACTATTAATTTATAGAAGATAATAAGTGTTAGATGTGTCACTTTAAACTTAATAAATACAGAAGATGATCATTTAATGAACTTTTCTGGTTGTTTTGAGATGCACTAGTAAACAGGACTGCTTAAATAAATGAAATTTAAGATAAGCATCATTTCTATGGGTGGGAATTCTAAATAAAACAGAACATCCTCCGGAACTGATCTTCTGCATAAGATTATCTCAAACTGACTAAACCAGCTAAACCACGTCTGCAGAACGTCCTCAGAACATCTTTAACAGCTGTACGGATCTTCTATATCTGTATTATAATTATAGAATGTATAATGATAAAGTTTACAGGATGTAATTTCAGATGTTTAAGTGCAGATTGTTCTGTTTTTAGAGGAACAGAAGAGGAACGGGACTCAGAGCTCCATCAGTGAACGGTAGGAGAACCGAGTTCTACAGCTAATGAGGAGAATCAGGAGAAACAGTTTAAAGAACAGCTTTTTCCCCAGAGCTGTTTCCATACTAAACTCTGTTCATAGCTGATCCTCCTCACCACCATTCTGATCATCAATTCATCTATTTATTGTAATATATAATGTACATTTTATATCTGTGGTTTAATCCATAATGTCTTTTCAATCTGTAAATCACTGTTAATATTTATTGAGATTATAAAATGTTTTTTATTGATAAAATGTATTTTATTGAGATTATAAAATGTTTTTTATTGATAAAATGTATTTTATTGAGATTATAAAATGTATTTTATTGATAAAATGTATCTAGTTGAGATTTTAAAATGTATTTTATTGATAAAATGTATCTAGTTGAGATTTTAAGTGATAGAAAAGCACAAAGTATTGCGTAAGTGTGAAGTGGAACGAAAATTATACATGGTTTTAAAAGATATTATCAAATAAAAATCCTAAAATGTGATGTGCATTTATATATATATATATATATAACCTTTCTTAAATTGTTTTTGCAGGTAAAAAAATGGGATACATTTTTCACACTCAATATTTTACTTTAAAAACTTTTTTTGATCAAATGTTTATGTTTACTACTGTGGTTTAATTTATTTACAGTAAATTACTGTAGAATTCATTATATTCTGTGTGTAGAATGTCCATTTCACACAATTATATATATATATATATAATTAAATTGTCTTTTGCAGGTAAGAAATGGGGAAAAAATGACTTTTTTTAAAAAGAATACTGATAAATTTAAATGTTGTAACTCACAGTTGACAGTGTTTTACAGTTAAATCCACTCTTTACAAAGCTGTAAAAATATGATCAAACACAACTGTCAGTATTTCACTATAAACATAATATAATGAATTTTACAGTAATTTACTGTAGATTAATTAATCCACAGTCGTAACCACCTTAAAAAATGCAGTAAAATACCATCGATCACAACCGTCACTATTATACACTAATTTTACAGCAGTTTGTTTCATACTGAAAGTTTAGAGCTCTTTTATTTCTAATGAAAAATTATTTAGATTTTATTTCTAATGATCTGGTTTTTATTAGATAGTTGAAGATCCTCTCTGAGATGTCGTCGTCTGAGAAGACGGAGGACGTCTACCAGACCCTGAACCAGCCTTCAGTAGTGAAGAACCTCCACCCAGAACCCGGTGAGACCCAACGTTACCCAACACCACCACCACCATCATCACCACCATCACCACCATTACCATCATCACCACCACCAACCCCACCTTCACCATCACCATCACCATTATCACCATCACCATACCATCACCACCACCATCACCACATCACCATCACAATCACCACCATCACCATCATCACCACTATCATCATCACCATCACCACCTTCACCATCATCATCACCACCATCACCATCATCACCATCACCACCATTACCACCATCACCATCATCACCACCATCACCATCATCACCACCATTACCACCATCACCATCATCACCATCACCACCTTCACCATTATCATCACAATCACCACCATCACCATCATCACCATCACCACCATCACCACCAACCCCACCATCATCACCATCACCACCATCACCACCAACCCCACCATCATCACCATACCAACCCCATCATCACCACCATCACCATCTCCATCATCACCAATATCACCATCATCACCACCATCACCACCATCACCATCACCAGTACAGTGATCACAATTATTAATATTAATTTAATGTTATTTTAACAAATGTCCTGCTGAATTCCGTCTCCTACAGGATCAGAGAGGAGCAGCAAGCTGATGATGATGCTGATGATCTTTAACTCTCTGTTATTGATCGCTGGATTGATCCTGATCGGACTCTTTTACAGTAAGTACTGATCAGTTTACTTAAATAAAGTTCACTTTAATAACAAACAGAAGTTTTATTAATATTCAACACAGAAATCAGTTTTCAATTCCAAAGGGTTCACTTACTTTTTCTAGCCTGCACTGTCTGTGTTTAATTAATATTGAAGATTTATATTTAAGCTTTACATTAAAAAAAAATCATGTTTGATAAGAAATGTTATTGAAATTCCTAACATTTTATTTTATTATATTATTTAATAAAACTGTATTAACTATAAATCTGCAACTGCCAAAATATAAATAATAAAAATCATACAATTTGCACTTTTCTTAAACTTCACTTTAAAATCAATATTTTATTGAACACAAATTAATCAGTTCATGTTCCTCCAAACCTTTCGTTTTTGTTTTAGTTCTCTAGTTTTTATGTTTTTAATATTAGATAGATAGATAGATAGATAGATAGATAGATAGATAGATAGATAGATAGATAGATAGATAGATAGATAGATACTGTAGATACTTTATTGATCCCCGGGGGGAAATTCTTGGCATCCAGCAGCAGGTTACACAATACACAAGGTTAAAAAAGATAAAATATAAAATATAAAGATACATATAAATACAATCAAATAAGAAATAGAATATACAGTGTAAATGTACAGTCTTCGTGTGTGTGTGTGTAATGGAGATGGAGAATGGAGGTAGTGCAGTTGAACACAATAGACAGTGAACACCAGTTGATGTGCATAATGTGAGGATAACTGATGTCAGCCAAACAGAAAGTGCAAATACACAGTTATATAATAATTTAAATTAAATTAAGCAGTGCAAAAGATACGTAAACAGTGCAAAAGATACGTAAACAGTAGATGAATTAACTAGTGAATGAACTACTAGTGCAAAATATGGTAGAACTATAAAAAGTGTTCTAGGCATCAGCAAGTCTGAGAGTGTGTCCATAGCTGGGGGTGTGTCCATGGTGTGGCCAGAGTGGCCGGAATGAAAAAGTTTCACAGAGTCTTTAGTTTGCTGTGCTGAGAGGAGTTGAACAGTCTTATGGCCTGAGGAACAAAAGACTTTCGGAGTCTGTCTGTGGAGCAGGACTGGGACAGCAGTCTGCCGCTGAATGAGCTCCTCTGCCTGGTGATGGTGCTGTGCAGAGGGTGGTGAACATTGTCCATGATGTTCAGCAGATTACTGAGGGCTCTCCTCTCTGCCAGTGGTGTTAAGGACTCCAGCTCTAATCCCAGCACAGAACCAGCTTTCCTCACCAGCCTGTCCAGTCGTCCAGCATCCCTCTTGCTGATGCTGCCTCCCCAACACACAACAGTGTAAAAGAGGACACTGGCTACCACAGACTGGTAGAACATCAGGAGGAGTTTCTGGCAGATGTTGAAAGCCCTGAGCCTTCTGAGGAAGTACAGTCTGCTCTGAGCCTTCCTGTAGAGGGAGTCAGTGTTCACTGACCAGTCCAGCCTGTCGTCCAGGTGCACACCAAGGTATTTGTAGGATTTGACCACCTCCACGTCGACCCCCTCGATGGAGATTGGCTGCTGAGCAGAGGGCCTGGACCTCCTGAAGTCTATGCACATCTCCTTGGTTTTGGAGATGTTCAGCTGCAGATGGTTCATCTTGCACCACATCACAAATTCCTCAACCAGGCTTCTGTACTCCCTCTCATCATCATTACGCACACACCCCACAATTGCAGTGTCGTCAGAGAACTTCTGCATGTGGCATGACTCCGAGTGGTATTTGAAGTCTGATGTGTACAGTGTGAACAGGACTGGAGAGAGAACAGTCCCCTGTGGTGCTCCTGTGCTGCTGATCACTGTATCAGAGGAGCAGTCCCTGATCCTGACATGTTGTGGTCTCCCAGTAAGGTAGTCAGTGATCCAGGTGACCAGGTGCATATCCACCTCCATCTTCATCAGCTTGTCTCTCAGTAGTAGGGGCTGTATGGTGTTGAAGGCACTGGAGAAGTCGAAGAACATGACCCTCACAGCACCTCCCCCCTTGTCCAGATGAGAGTGAGCTCTGTGCAGGAGATAGAGGATGGCATCTTCCACTCCCACCTTTTCCCGGTACGCAAACTGCAGTGGGTCCTCAGCATGGTGGACCTGAGGTCTGAGTTGGTCCAGCAGCAGTCGCTCCATGGTCTTCATCACATGAGATGTCAAAGCAACAGGCCTGTAGTCATTCAGCTCCTTCGGGTGTGCCTTCTTGGGAACAGGAATGAGACAGGTTGTCTTCCACGTGGCAGGAACTCTCCCTAGACGCAGACTCAGGTTAAAAACATGTTGGAGGGGCTCACCCAGTTGAACAGCACAAGCCTTGAGCATTCTGGGGCACACTCTGTCCGGGCCAGCTGCCTTCCTGGGGTGAAGTCTCCTCAGCTGTCTCCTGACCTGGTCAGCAGTAAAGGTTGGTGGACTGGAGGAGATGATTTGTCTGCCAGTTGATAGTGTTGATGGTGGTGATGATGAAGATGGTGGAGGTGAGGGTGATGATGGTGCTGATGAAGATGGTGGAGGTGAGGGTGATTGTGCTGATGGTGATGAAGATGATGATGGAGGTGAGGGTGGTGGTGATGATGATGACGGTGATGATGTTGATGAAGATGGAGGTGAGGGTAATGGTGGTGGTGATGAAGATGGTGGAGTTGGAGTTGAAGGTGATGGAGATGGTGGTGATGATGGTAGAGATGGAGAAGATGTTGGTGATGCTGCAGGAGGGTAGGAGGAGGGGGCAGCAGGAGTAGGACAGTCAAACCTCTTGTAAAAGTTGTTGAACTGGTTTGCTCTGTCCACACCGCCATCTACTGGGTTGCCGTTGTTGTTCTTGCACCCAGTGATGGTTTTCATTGCACCCCAGACTTCCTTCATGTTGTTGTCTTGCAGCTTTCTTTCCACCTTCTTCCTGTAAGACTCCTTGGCCTCTTTAAGACGTACCTTGAGTTCCCCCTGTACGCGCTTCAGCTCTACCAAGTTTCCGTCTTTGAACGCCCTCTTCTTTTGGTTGAGGAGGTCCTTGACGGAGCTGGTAATCCAGGGTTTGTTGTTTGGAAAGCAGCGTACAGTCTTTGTGGGAACAGCAACATCCATACAGAAATTCAAGTAGTCCGTAACACAGTGAGTCACCCCCTCAATGTCCTCACCATGTGGGATGATATTGATGATTTCTATTCAAGTTTTTAAATAAAAAATATTTATTCCTTCATAAGAAATGGTATTAAAAAGCGGGCTAGGCACTGCCACTATGATTGGGAGATCGCTCTCTCTGGGTGGGTACAGTACAGTAGATGGCGCTCTCTCTTTCCCCTCATCACTCCTAGGGTGATGTAGATCAGCACAAGGCTGCATCTGTGAGCTGATGTATCAGAACCGAGTCGCTGCGCTTTCCTCCGAGCGTTAGCGCTGTGATGCTACTCTGCAATGCTACAGCATCAGCAGCAGGTCAAAAAGAGGCGGAGTCTGACTTCTGTATCGGAGGAGGCGTGTGCTGGGGCACTACTAGTGATACTAGTGATAGGGGGAGTCTGTGTTGGGTAATTGGCCTTGGGAAACAAAAAGATAAATAAATGTAAAAAAAAAATCTGAATTGTAATTGTAATAGAAATGTTGCATATTTATATTGAAATAAATCTGCACTGCCACAATATAAAGTATAATTTGCTATTTTCTTGTTAAATTCACTTTAAAATAGTTTTTAAGTGAAAATAAATTGTTCCTCCAAACCTCTCGTTTTGTTATGGTTGTATCATTTTTTTCAGGGTCGGTATTGGAGGAGAATAAAGGGGCGTGGCTTCTTCATGATGATTCTTTCTACTTTATCTGGGAGGCGGAGGGGAACTGTACTAAAGCAGCGAACTACTGTAGCGCCAAAGCATCCAACATCAGACTCGCTGTACTCACACCTGAACTGAGGGTAATTTATCACCTGAGTATTAATTTTAATAATTATATTCACTGATTAGATTCATACTATAGAGAGTATACATATCTACAGTAAATCAACACTAGTTTAAGTTCCAAATACCAAGAAACACCCTACAAACCACCTAGCAATAACCTAAAAACCAAGTTACCAATATCTAGTAACACCCTATCAACCACCTACACACAGAAGACAGATATACCTTATGTTAATTATATTCATTAACTATACTAATAATGACTAACCTAATTCATACATAATTATATTAGCTTAGCAATCCCACTGTACTCTACTCTTATTCCTATTATTTGTCCAATTACTATATGATATAAGCTAGTAATACACTAGCAACCACCTGTCAATACCCTAGAAACCACTTAACAAATGTTTAGCCACGGCACAATACCCAAAACCCAACCTAATACCCTTTAACACCTTATAAACAACTTACCATTACCTTTAAAACCTTGAAACAAATATCTACTATACACCTAGTAATACCCCAGAAACCATCATATGATAACCTAGAAACTGCATAACAAATGTTTAGCCACAAACTATAGTAACCACGGGCAATACCCAAAAACCCACCTAATACCAATTAAATCCCTAAGAACCATCTACTATAAAAACCTCAAAAGTAATATCTAGCAACACCTTATCAACCACCTTACGCTAACCTAGAAACTGCGTAACATTTTTAGCCCTACTCGAGCAATCACCAAGCAATACCCTTAAAAACAACTGATAAAAACCTCCCAACACCACAAGAACAAATATCCATCAACACCAAACTAATACCCAAGGAACCACCTCACAATAACTAGCGACATAACACTGCGTGTGTGTGTGTGTTTATGTGTGTGTGTGTGTGTGTGTGTGTGTGTGTGTGTGTGCGCGTGCAGGATTGGCTGATAACTCAGGCTAAAGGAAGAAAGCTCCTGGTTGCAGAGGTGAGTAACTGACTGTAGAGTGATGTAGGGAGTGTAGTGGAGTGATCTGGGGGTGAGTAACTGACTGTAGAGTGATGTGGGGAGTGTAGTGGAGTGATCTGGGGGTGAGTAACTGACTGTAGAGTGATGTGGGGAGTGTAGTGGAGTGTTCTGGGGGTGAGTAACTGACTGTAGAGTGATGTAGGGAGTGTAGTGGAGTGATCTGGGGGTGAGTAACTGACTGTAGAGTGATGTGGGGAGTGTAGTGGAGTGATCTGGGGGTGAGTAACTGACTGTAGAGTGATGTGGGGAGTGTAGTGGAGTGATCTGGGGGTGAGTAACTGACTGTAGAGTGATGTGGGGAGTGTAGTGGAGTGATCTGGGGGTGAGTAACTGACTAGAGTGATGTGGGGAGTGTAGTGGAGTGATCTGGGGGTGAGTAACTGACTGTAGAGTGATGTGGGGAGTGTAGTGGAGTGATCTGGGGGTGAGTAACTGACTGTAGAGTAATGTGGGGAGTGTAGTGGAGTGATCTGGGGGTGAGTAACTGACTGTAGAGTGATGTGGGGAGTGTAGAGGAGTGATCTGGGGGTGAGTAACTGACTGTAGAGTGATGTGGGGAGTGTAGTGGAGTGATCTGGGGGTGAGTAACTGACTGTAGAGTGATGTGGGGAGTGTAGTGGAGTGATCTGGGGGTGAGTAACTGACTGTAGAGTGATGTGGGGAGTGTAGTGGAGTGATCTGGGGGTGAGTAACTGACTGTAGAGTGATGTGGGGAGTGTAGTGGAGTGATCTGGGGGTGAGTAACTGACTGTAGAGTGATGTGGGGAGTGTAGTGGAGTGATCTGGGGGTGAGTAACTGACTAGAGTGATGTGGGGAGTGTAGTGGAGTGATCTGGGGGTGAGTAACTGACTGTAGAGTGATGTGGGGAGTGTAGTGGAGTGATCTGGGGGTGAGTAACTGACTGTAGAGTGATGTGGGGAGTGTAGTGGAGTGATCTCGGGGTGAGTAACTGACTGTAGAGTAATGTGGGGAGTGTAGTGGAGTGATCTGGGGGTGAGTAACTGACTGTAGAGTGATGTGGGGAGTGTAGAGGAGTGATCTGGGGGTGAGTAACTGACTGTAGAGTGATGTGGGGAGTGTAGTGGAGTGATCTGGGGGTGAGTAACTGACTAGAGTGATGTGGGGAGTGTAGTGGAGTGATCTGGGGGTGAGTAACTGACTGTAGAGTGATGTGGGGAGTGTAGTGGAGTGATCTGGGGGGGAAGTAACTGACTGTAGAGTGATGTGGGGAGTGTAGAGGAGTGATCTGGGGGTGAGTAACTGATTGTGGAGTGATGTGGGGAGTGTAGTGGAGTGATCTGGGGGTGAGTAACTGACTGTAGAGTGATGTGGGGAGTGTAGTGGAGTGATCTGGGGGTGAGTAACTGACTAGAGTGATGTGGGGAGTGTAGTGGAGTGATCTGGGGGTGAGTAACTGACTGTAGAGTGATGTGGGGAGTGTAGTGGAGTGATCTGGGGGTGAGTAACTGACTGTAGAGTGATGTGGGGAGTGTAGAGGAGTGATCTGGGGTGAGTAACTGATTGTGGAGTGATGGGGAGTGTAGTGGAGTGATCTGGGGGTGAGTAACTGACTGTAGAGTGATGTGGGGAGTGTAGTGGAGTGATCTGGGGGTGAGTAACTGACTGTAGAGTGATGTGGGGAGTGTAGTGGAGTGATCTGGGGGTGAGTAACTGACTGTAGAGTGATGTGGGGAGTGTAGAGGAGTGATCTGGGGGTGAGTAACTGACTGTAGAGTGATGTGGGGAGTGTAGAGGAGTGATCTGGGGGTGAGGAACTGACTGTAGAGTGATGTGGGGAGTGTAGTGGAGTGATCTGGGGGTGAGTAACTGACTGTAGAGTGATGTGGGGAGTGTAGTGGAGTGATCTGGGGGTGAGTAACTGACTAGAGTGATGTGGGGAGTGTAGTGGAGTGATCTGGGGGTGAGTAACTGACTGTAGAGTGATGTGGGGAGTGTAGAGGAGTGATCTGGGGTGAGTAACTGATTGTGGAGTGATGGGGAGTGTAGTGGAGTGATCTGGGGGTGAGTAACTGACTGTAGAGTGATGTGGGGAGTGTAGTGGAGTGATCTGGGGGTGAGTAACTGATTGTGGAGTGATGGGGAGTGTAGTGGAGTGATCTGGGGGTGAGTAACTGACTGTAGAGTGATGTGGGGAGTGTAGTGGAGTGATCTGGGGGTGAGTAACTGACTGTAGAGTGATGTGGGGAGTGTAGTGGAGTGATCTGGGGGTGAGTAACTGACTGTAGAGTGATGTGGGGAGTGTAGTGGAGTGATCTGGGGGTGAGTAACTGGCTGTAGAGTGATGTGGGGAGTGTAGTGGAGTGATCTGGGGTGAGTAACTGACTGTAGAGTGATGTGGGGAGTATAGTGGAGTGATCTGGGGGTGAGTAACTGACTGTAGAGTGATGTGGGGAGTGTAGAGGAGTGATCTGGGGGTGAGTAACTGACTGTAGAGTGATGTGGGGAGTGTAGTGGAGTGATCTGGGGGTGAGTAACTGACTGTAGAGTGATGTGGGGAGTGTAGAGGAGTGATCTGGGGGTGAGTAACTGACTGTAGAGTGATGTGGGGAGTGTAGTGGAGTGATCTGGGGGTGAGTAACTGACTGTAGTTGTAACTCTACAGGATGAGAGTGTGAGTGGGTGTAAACTGGTTGGAGATCAGGTGAGCTTGGAGACGCCGTTCATCCCTGGAGAAGAACAAGGCTGGGTGTGTGAACACCTTCACCAGGTAAGGGGGCGTGGTTTACACTAATAGGCAGAGTTTTAGGAATCATCTAGCAATACCTTAGAAATTCATAATTTGAAATATTTAAATTAAATTTAATTTAATTAACCTGAATTTACAGAAAATAAGTGGACCACGTGGACCACCTGGACCGCAAGGACCACCTGGACCACAAGGACGACTCGGACCACAAGCACTACCTCGACCAAGGAAATTTACTAGAGCATGTGGAATACCTTGGAAACGTCTTCCAATTACTGCTCTACACTGATCAGTGTAATCTTGAAAAATAAAAAGTATTATCTCCTGCATTAAATTACTTATATAATAGAAATTGAGTATGTTATATGTAGTCATATATATACTGATGCAGTTTGTGGCATTTTTTGTGATATTAAATTTTAATTTTAATTGTATAATTGTTATTTTTTTACCTTTTACTTTTGTGGGATTTCATGGGATTAGTATTCTGGAATTTTACCCAACAAGTACCTAGCAGTACTCTAGATCCAATCATAAATTATTACTGGCATCACAAACCCAACTTACTTTGGGTTTCTGTTTGTATTTTTATTATTTCTCATATTATTATATAATATATTGCAACTTATAACTAGCAACACCCTATCAACCACGTAGCAATACCCTAAAAACTTCATAACAATAACAAACTAGAAACTACAAAACAAATAATTACAATAATATAGCAACCACCCAAGCAATACCCGATACCCTAGCAACCTATACCAGTACCATAATAACCATCTAAATGCTCATCAATACAACCACTAACCATCAATACCCTTAAATACAATTCATAAATACCTAGCACCATAAAAACCAAACCAAAAGAGCAATACCCTAGAAACCACCAAAAAAAAAACCTAGCAACAACTTATTTCATTAAATTACCTCTATCAGTACCCTTAAAACACCTAATAATACTCTAGCAACCACCAAGCCTTAATACCCTTAGATACAATTAATAAATACCTAACAATACCATAATTACCACAGAGCAACACCCTAGAGACAACCTAACAAATACCTAGCAACAACGTAGTAACTTAATAATAGTAACTTAACCATAAGAATGGCATAGCAATACCATATAAACCACCAAACAAATAACTAGCAACAACTTCACTACCTTAACTACCTATACCAGAACCCTAATAAAAACAGCTGATAATATTCTAGCAACCACCAAGCATGAATACCCTCAGATACAACTAATAAATACCTAACACCATATGAACAACAGAGCAATACCCTAGAAACCACCAAACAAATACCTAGTAACAACTTTATAACTACCTATAACAGTACCCTAATTAAACATCTAATACTCTAGCAACCACCAAGCATTAATGCCCCTAAATACAACTAAAAATATCTAACAATGCCATACGAACCACAGATCAATAACCTAGAAGCCACCAAATACCTAGCAACAACTTAACTACCTATACTAATACCCTTAGAACATCTAATAATACTCTAGCAACCACCAAGTATTAATACCCTTAAATACAACTAATAAATACCTACCAATGCCATAATAACAACAGCCAAGAAATAGCCAAGAAACCAACTGATAAACACCTCAGGATGCCATGCCAACCTCCTAACAATGATCAAAAAAATGAATAAACACCTAGCAACACCCTAACAAACATGTAGCAATACCCTAGCAACCACCCAGCAACGCCATATGAACCACAGAGCAATACCCTAGAAACCATCCAACAAAAACCTAGCAACAACTTAGTAACTATCTATACCAGTATCCTAAATACACCAAATAATTATTTAGTAACCACCAAGAATTAATACCCTTAAATACAACTACTATATATGTAACAGTGGCATAAGAGCCACAGAGCCATACCCTAGAAACCACCCAACAAATTGCCAGCAACACCTTATGAACCCACTAACAATTCATAAGAAACCACCAAACAAATACCTAGCAACAACTTAGTCTCTAACTATAACAGTACTCTAGAAAACATCTAACAAGACTCTAGCTTAAATAAAACAGATAAATTCCTAACAATGAGGAACCACAGCACAATAAGAACCACAGCACAATACCCTAGAAACCACCAAAAATATCCAAGAATGCCCTACCAATACCCAAGAAACCAACTGATAAACACCTCAGGATGCCCTGCCAACCTTCTAACAACGCTCTTAAAACTGAATAAACATCTAGCAACACCCTAAAAACCATGTAGCAATATCCTAGAGACCACCTATCAACACCATAACATCCACCCAGCAATACCATAGATACCTGGGGAGGCAGTAAATGTAAAACTGTAAATGTAAGGAAAGCAGTGACCCCTATTAAACACCAGAGGGCAGAATGGAGCTTCCAGTCAGCAAAAGCACAAAGTAGTAGGTAGGTGTTTCCAATAAAGTGGCCATTATAACTGCTGGGTTAAGGCTTGATTGCAGTGGTTGATGCTAAGAGTGAAACAACCAAGTTATTTTGTTTAAGGGGAAAAACTCTCAGACTAGACTGGTTTGTATTGATCCGTTACATTAATAAATGAAACCGTTATCTAAAAAAATCATGTTTATATTTACTCAGGTTATATTTGTCTGACATTAAAATGTGTTTGCTAATCTGAAAAATGTAAGAATAAAAATAAAATAAATACTTTTACATTGCACTGTGTATATCTGACTTAAAATGGGATCTGTGGTTCTGATAGTGACCATGTAAGTATTGTGTGAGTAATGTGTATTGTGTGAGTATTCTGTGAGTACTGTATGAGTGGAATATTGTGGAGTAATCTGTGGAGTAATCTGTGTACTGTGTGAGTATTGTGTAAGTATTCTGTGAGTTGAGCATTCTGTCAGCATTGTGGACTACTCTGTGAGTATTGGTTAAGTACTGTGAGTAATGTGTGAGTATTGTGAAAATAGTGTGAGTATTGTGTGACCACTGTGGAAATATTGTGTGAATATTGTGTAAGTAATGTGTGAGTATTCAGTGAGCACTGTGTGAATATATAGTGAGTGTTGTGTGAGTATTTAGTAAGTATTGTGTGAGTATTCAATAAGTACACTGAGTATTGTGCAAGTAATGTGTAAGCTTTGTGAATATTGTTTAGTACTGTGGGAGTATTGCAAAAAAATACTGCGGTAGTATTGTGTGAGTACATAGTGAGTATTGTGTGTGTTCTGTGAGTATTGTGTAAGTACTGTGTAAATACAGTGTGAGTTTTGTTAAATTTTGTGAGTACTGTGTGAATATTGTGTGAGTACTGTATGAGTATTCTGTGAGTACTGTATAAGTCATGTGTGAGTCAGTATTCAGTAAGTCCTGTGTAAGTAATGTATCGTGGTAGTATTGTGTGAGTACTGTGTAAGTATTGTGTGAACACTGTGTAAGTATCATGTGAGCACTGTATGAGTATCGTGTGAGTATTCTGTGAGTTCTGTATAAACCATGTGAGTATTGTGGTAGTATTTTTTGAGTATTGTGTGAGTACTGTGTGAGTATCAAGTGAGTACTGTGAGGATTTTTTTGTGAGTATTGTGTACTGTGTGAATATTTAGTAAGTAATGTGTGACTATTCAGTAAGTATTGTGTAAGTATTCAGTGAGTACTGTGTAAGTATCATGTGAGTACTGTATAAGTACTGTATAAATCATAATATAAGTGCTGTATGAGTATTGTGTAAGTGCTTTGCTAGTATTGTGCAAGTACAGAGTTTTTGTGTGAGTATTGTATGAGTACTGTTTGAGTATTGTGTGACTATTCTGTGAGTACTGTGTGTGTACTACAAGTATTGTGTAAGTACTGTGTAAGTATTGTCAGTATTGTGTAAGTGTTGTGTGAATATTGTGTGAGTATTCTTTGAGTACTGTATAAATTATGTCTGAGCACTGTGTAAGTATTGTGGTAGTATTTTTGAGTACTGTGAGTATTGTGTAAGTACTGTGTGAATACTCAGGGAGTATTGGGTAAGTATTTTGTGAGTACTGTGTAAATATCATGTGAGTACTGTATGGGTACTGTATAAATCATGTGTGAGTACTGTGTGAGTATTCTGTGAGCAATGTATGAGTATTGTGAGTATCGTGTAAGTACTTTGCGAGTATTGTGTAAGTACCGAGTTCTATGTGAGTATTGTGTAACTATTCAGTGAGTACTGTGTGAGTACTGTGTGTGTACTATCGGTATCGTGTAAGTATTGTCAGTACTGCATGAGTATTGTGTGAATACTATGTGAGTCCTTTGTGAGTATTGTGTAAATACTGTGTGTATGCTGAGTATCGTGTAAGTACTGTGCAAGTATTGTAAAAGTTTGTGTTTTGTGTAAGTACTGTGTGTATAATAATGTAAGAGCTGTGTGAGTATTTAGTAAGTATTGTGGAAGTATTCAGTAAGTACACTGAGTATTGTGTAAGTACTGTGTAAGTTTTGTGAATATTGTTTAATAATGTGTGAGTATTGAGAAAATACTGTGGTAGTATCATGTGAGTACTGTGTGAGTATGCAGTAAGTCCTGTGTAAGCACTGTGTGAGTATTTTGGTAGTATTTGTGTGAGCACTGTGGTAGTATTTGTGTGAGTACTGTGCAAGTATTGTGAGCACTGTGTGAGTATCATGTGAACACTGCATGAGTATTCTTTGAGTATTCTGTGAGTACTGTATAAATCATGAATGAGTACTGTGTGAGTATTGTGGCAGTATTTTGTGAGTGCTGTGAGTATTCTGTGGATACTGTGTGAGTATCATGTAAGTTCTGTGAGAATATTTTGTGAGTATTGTGTAAGTACTGTGTGAATATTCAAGGAGTATTGTGTAAGTATTCAGTGAGTACTGTTTGAGTATCATGTGAGTACTGTGTAAGTATTGTGTGAGTACCATGTGAGTACTGTATGAGTATTGTGTGAATACTGTGTGCATATTCTGTGAGTACTGTATGAGTCATGTGTGAGTATTTAGTGAGTACTGTGTAAGTACTGTGAGAGTGTGGTAGTATTGCATGAGTACAGTGTAAGTATTGTGAATACTGCGTAAGTATCATGTGAGTATTCTGTGAGTACTGTAAAAATCATGTGTGAGTACTGTGTGAGTATTCATTGAGCACTGTGTAAGTATTGTGCGAGCATCATGTGAGTATTATGAGTACTATGTGAGTACTTTGCGAGTATTGTGTAAGTACATAGTTCTGTGTGAGTATTTTGTGGGAACTGTGACTTTTCAGTGAGTACTGTGTACTGTATAAGTACTATGTGTGTAATATGTGAGTATCGTGTAAGCACTGCGTGAGTATTGTGTGAGTATTGTGTGAGTACTGTGTGAGTATTGTGTGAGTTTTGTGTGAGTATAGTTTGTGTTGTTTTGTCTGGCCAGATGTTAAAAGAACAGATGATGTAAGGAGCTCAGTTTCCTGTTTGGTGTTTTGTGGGTGTTTAAATGTTTCAGACGTAAGTATGAGTAAGGTCAAAAGGAAGAATCTGAGATTCAGACTGAAGAGAGACGACAGAACGTCTGCTTTTTAAACGCTTTAAGAACTTCTGAATTAAGCAACTCGTCTTTTTACAACCCTGAGAAAAACTCATCATCTCACAGAAAACTCCAATACAGAGAACCAGCAGACCACGTCCAGACCACATCCTCACAACGTCCTCACAGCGTCTACAGAACGTCTACAGAACGTCCTCACAGCGTCTACAGAACGTCTTTTCAGAACTTCTTCAGAACATCTTAACTGCTGTAAGAATGTGATTCCCTACTATTATTATATTATTATTATATTATTATTAGACTTTTTAAGCTTTGATTTGGTTTTAATTTGAGTTTAAGATAATTCAAGATTTATTTATTTAACATTTTTTTATTTACTGATTTAATTTGCATATTATTATTATTGATTAATATTCTTTGTCATTATTCTTTGTATTACTCACCCTCACTGAACTTTAGAGATACAGCCAGGTATGACTGATTTTCAATATTCTGAATTCATACTGGATCAATCTGTCATTTTAACAATGTTTTATGTAAAGATAAAATCCAAAATACATTCTGGATTTATTACAATAGAGTAAGGTGGAGTGAAGCAGCATCAGGTTGACTAACATACAGTAAGGCAAAGTGAAGTAGAGTGAGGTAGAGTGAAACAGAGTGAGAGGAAGAGTGATTTAGAGTGAGGTAGAACAAGGTACAGTAAGGTGGAATATAAAGTAGAGTGAGACAGAGGGACATAAATTGGGGTGAATTGAGGCAGAGTTATGCCGAGTGAGGTTGAGTAAGGCAGAGTGAGGTAGAATGAGGTACAGTGAGGAAAAGTGACGAAAATTAAAGTAGAGTGAGGCAGAGCGAGGTAGAAAAGGAACAGTAAGGTAGAGTGGCGTAAAGTAAATTAATAAAGTGAGGCAGAGCAAGGTAGAGTGACGTAAGTGAGGCAGAGTTAGAATAAGGTATGGTTAGAACGAAGCAGAATGAGGTAGGGTGACAAAGTGACAGAGTTAGGCAGAGTGAGGTAGAACAAGGTACAATGAGGTAGAGTGACGTAAAGTAGAGTGAGGCAGAATGAGGTAGAGCAAGGTAGAGTGATTTAAAGTGAGGTGGAGTGAGCTAGAGTAAGGTAGAGTTAGAGCGCAGCAGAGTGAGGTATAGTGTGGTAGAGTGATGTAAAGTGAAAAGTGAAGTACAGTGAGGTAGAGTGAAACAGAGTGAGAGGAAGAGTGATTTAGAGTGAGGTAGAACAAGGTACAGTAAGGTGGAATATAAAGTAGAGTGAGACAGAGGGATATAAATTGGGGTGAATTGTGAGTGAGGCAGAGTGAGGTAGATTGAGGTACAGTGAGGAAGAGTGATGAAAATTAAGTAGAGTGAGGCAGAGTGAGGTAGAAAAGTAAGGTAGAGTGGCATAAAGTAAATGAAAGTGAGGCAGAGCAAGGTAAAGTGATGTAAAGTGAGGTGGAGTGAGCTAGAGTAAGGTAGAGTTAGAGCGCAGCAGAGTGAGGTATAGTGTGGTAGAGTGATGTAAAGTGAAAAGTGAAGTAGAGTGAGGCAGAGCGAGCTAGAGCGAGGCACAGTGAGGTAGAGTGACGTAAAGTGAAGTACAGTGAGTCAGAGTGAGGTAGAGTGAGGCAGAGTGATTTAAAGTGAGGCAGAGTGAGTTAGAGGTTATAGAACAGCATTACCCACAGTTCACAGTTTTTGTTTGTATCGTTTACGTCTTTTATCATTGAGCTAGATTAGCGTAGATGAATTTTAGCGGAATATGAAGCTAAAGTAAAGGGTGCACTGAGGCTATAATACAATCTTAAGGCCATTTAAGGTGGAATGGCTAAATCCTGTTAGCATAAAAGTAGCGAGTCTCAGTTTTATTCTCCTTTTCACAAGAGCTCTCTTCACCGGGATCATTAGAATCATTTTTAAGGAGATAAAACCTGAACGTGATTTTAGCAGATTTTAAAAAAGCTCGCAAACTTCTTACGATCACATCAATCAAATGTACACTGGAGTGCACTGCATCCATAATGATACTGCTGGGACATTTAAGGTGGAACAACCCAGAAATTTGTTGAGATAAAGTTTACAGGTTTATGTGAAATGGACAAAACTTCTAAAACAGATCTGAAGAAGATTAAATTCCAGTTAAAATTAGAGTTTCTCTGTTTCTTCTGTTAAATTAACAGAGTTTCTGTATCAGACAGAGTCTCCACATCACTCCACTGAGTTTCCTTCAGAAGAACATCTGAACAGAGATGGCGTCTCCTAGAAGGACGGAGGACGTCTACCAGACCCTCCACCATCCTCCAGCAGTGAGGAACCTCCACAAAGAACCCGGTGAGACCTAGCGTTACCGAACACCACCACCCCCAGAACTATGATCACAATTTTATTTTAATTTTATATAATTTACTAATTTAATTTAATCTTTATTTTATTAAGTCCTGCTGTATTGTGTCTCCTACAGGATCAGAGAGGAGCAGCAAGCTGATGATGATGCTGATGATCTTTAACTCTCTGTTATTGATCGCTGTATTGATCCTGATTGGACTCTTTTACAGTAAGTAGGTTTTAATTATCCTGAGATAACGCTTAAACTCCTCTGATACTCTGCTGGTACGAGTGGAATAAACACAGCAGTGCTGCTGGAGTTTTTAAACACATCAGTATCAACGCTGGACTGAGAATAGCAACCACCAAACAATACTCTCCACCAAAAGATCCTAAAAAATACCTAGCAACACCCTAGCAGCCACTTAGCATCACCCAAGCAACCACCTTACAAATACCTATCCCCACCCAACCTACCAACCAGCATTATCCTAGGATCCACCTAACAAATACCTAGCCATCCCCTAGCAACCACTAGGCAAAACCCTGTAAATACCCCTAGCAACACCAAAGAAACCACCCTACAAATACCTAGGCTCACCCAACCTGCTATCTAGCAATAGCCTAGAAACCACCTTACAAATACAAAGCAACACCCTAACAACCACCAGGCAATACCCTGTAAACGTATTAATAAATGCCAACTAAAACACATTAACAACCACCAGGCAATACCCTGTAAACATTTTAATAAATACCTAGCAAAACCCTAGAAACTGTTACGACTTAAGCATCACCAAAGCAACGTCGGGGTCTGAGCTAAAAATCACAGCAAACAAGAAGAAACACTGATGTAATAACTGATGATGCAGAACTAAAATCCAAAATAGAAATAAAATATACTGTAATCTTCCAAAGACAGCAGTCGAAACCCCCCACCACCAGCACCGACTCTTTTTAGAGATTTTTCCTAAAATACATCATTCATTATTTATATATATATATATATATATATATATATATATATATATATATATATATATATATATATATATATATATATATTTTTTTTTTTTTTTTTTTTTTTTTTTTTTTGCTCAGTACTAATCAGTGGCGATTGCTCTAAGACTGCAAGGGAAGCTCAGCTTCCCCTAAAATGTAAAAAAAATAAGTGATTAAATATATACTGTTGTGTGTACATGTCACTGATTAAATATGCGCTACACCGCGCTGAACTTAGTTCAGAATCAGCTTCTTATCACTGGTAACACCGCGGCTTTCCTCTCACTCATTCCCGCAGCTTCACAGCGCTGCTTTAAACAGTGCACAGACTTCAATAGCGGAGCAAAGCGCGCGGCCAAACCAGACGAGTCATTGGATAAATGCTGGGCTTTGTCCCGCCCATCGGACGCTCAGCGTCTCTGGGGGTCTATGGAGCAGTGGGCTGGCCTCGGCCGGCCCGGACGCTCAGCTTCTGCATGGTGATTGGATGATCTGTCTGAGGCGGAGTCCCTTTTTGATTGACAGCGAAATGAGCGAATCAGCGATCTTTTAGTGTAAAAATCCATTTGATAGTCTTCCTTACGAAGAAAAACTTAGTTAAACAGCAGCAGGGCAGATCAACTGCTCAGATTAATTTGGTGTAAAAGGTGGGAAAAGTAACAGGTATTTTCAGCTGTTCTGGGATGATAAAGTGAGCTGGCTGACTGGAAGTGCTGTAACAAATAAAATGTACTGATGGCCATTCCTCTTGATGAATCTCAGGACATAAATGAACAGGGGCCAGTAGTAAGTATTGTGTTATTATTAAAAATAATTTAAATAATTTAAATTAATAAAGGGATTATTTAAGGAAATTTGCCTGCATTTTTTTTCTTTACCAACTTTACCAAAGATTTTGCGTAATGTTTTTTTTTTATTGATCATTTTATGTTTATTCATGTCATAGCGTCTTTTTTATGTAATTGTTCAATGTAAAGAATGGGTACCTTTTTGTTGTTTAGTGAAAACTTGAAAATAATGCCTTTTGTTTACAAAAAAAAAAAATCTCAGGGAGAGTAGAATTTACGTATAAATAAAACTACATATGTTAAGGCCGAAATTGAGCTTCCCCTCCTTGAAAAACCAGCATCCGCCACTGATACTAATACACCATGTATCAAATTTTTAGCAAAAAACCCAACAATCCTTGTAAAAGAAAAGTGCATTAAAGCATATTTTTAAAAGTACATGAAAAAGTACAGACCTTCAACATTAAAATTAATATGTACTTAATATATACTAAATTTACTATTTTGAAACAATTTACGGCAACTTTAGTATATTTCAATTGTAATTAGGCTATAATTAAATACAACAAAAGCATTAGATTGTGCTTTTGAGTGTTTTTTTTTTGTATAACTATATAAGGGAACCAACAAAAAATATTCTAAAAACCTCTTAACAAATGCCTAACAACACCTTAGCAGCCACTTAGCATCACCAAAGCAACCACCTTACAAATACCTAGCCTCACCCAAACAACCAACTAGCAAAGTCCTAGAAACAACTGTAAAAATAGCTAGCAACACCCTAACAACCACCAGACAATATCCTGTAAATGTATTAAAAAATACCTGGCAACACCCTAGAAACCATCTTACAAATAACTAGCTACAGCCTACCTACCCCCTAGCAACACCCAAGTGTATAGCAATATTCTAATAAACTTCTACTAAATGCATAGCAGCAGTATTTTAGAACCCACCTGTCCAATTACAGGCAACACCATAGCACCCACCTAGCAATACCTTAGAAACCACCAAGTACCCATTGTAGAAGCAGTATTAGCATTACCCACTAACCCCACTAAGCGCTAGCTCTTTCGCCATTCAGAAGTGAGTATTATCAGCCTGTACACTGAAAAATTATGAGTAAAATTTACTTTAAAAAGTTTCAGAACTTTCTGCATTTGCTTTTTTTAAGTAAATTTAATTTCAGATAAATTTAAGTAACTTTAACTTGTTTTCAAGATTTAAATGTTACACAGAGTAAATAAGTGAACCGAACTTCAGTCAATCCTTTCTTTTAGTAAACTTTACTTCATTTATTTTAATCCTTTCTTTTAGTAAACTTTACTCTATTTATTTTTATTGAATCAATCCTTTCTTTTAGTAATCTTTACTTCATTTATTTTAATCCTTTCTTTTAGTAAACTTTACTTCATTTCTGCATACAATATTACCTAATTACAATTACTTAATTACTCAAATAATTTATGATATGAAATATATTATAATTCCTAAAATTCAAATATTTTTAGTTAAAACACACATATTACACTCTCTCAGCACATGGATAGCATATTTAGTATACTAAAGTAAATTTTACTCATCATTTTTTTCTGTGTAGCCTGCTGCTAACCCCTGCTAGCACTGCTGGAGCAGTATTAACATTAGCCACTATCCGTGCTAAGCACTGGCTTTTTGGCCATTCAGGGACGAGTATTATCGGCCTGCTGCTAACCTCAGCTAGGACTGCTGAAACAGCATTAGCATTAGCCGCTAACTGCGCTAAGTGTTAGCTCTTTCGTCGCTCAGAAACGAGTAAATTGGACTGTAGCCTGCGCGTTTAGTGTGTTAAAACAAGCTATGTGGGAACAGACACTGTTCAATATCGCCCTGGCTTACCGGAACACTCAGGTTTCCTCACGGTGAATTTACACTGCTCCGACGCGACAACGCACAGCGACGGATCCCATTCATTTTCAATGGGAAGCGCCGCCTCCGTCAGACGCAGTCGCGCGGTGCATCATGGGTCCGACGCGTCGAGAGCGGGGGATGCGATGCGATGAAAAGTTGAGCCGAGCTGAACTTTATGCAAATGAGTCCGTCCAACGCAATGCGTCTATCCAATCAGAGAGCAGGTGTTGGCCTGTAACGCGTCCTCAGCGCAGCGCATGAAAACATTTTAGTTCCGCTTTCAAGCGTCCAGAGAAGCCTGGAAGAGAAGTTTCAGGCTTCCCTGTTCTTTATAAAACCCCTGCTGATTCACAGGGACTCTGTCAGCGAGGAGAAAGGCTGCTGTGATTGTTGGAGTCTCTGGTGGGTTTTTAAAATATTAATATGTAATTTAATTGGAAAAGTTTGCTTTTTTCAGCTTATATACTGCTCACTAGACAGTGTAATGAAGCTCATTCAAACATTTATATCTATAAAGACACATTTATATTTATTAAGTATTGGAAATAATAATAGCTTATATAAAAAGCATTTCCCATTTATTAAAACGATTTAATTGGACGACGCAGGGAACGCCTTTGTCACGCCCACATGCGACCGGTTGGAGGGGGGTAGTGCGACCATGTGCGTTTTCGCGTCGGAGCAGTGTAAATGCTGCAGCACCCAGCCTTAGTGTAAATCTGGAAATCTAAGCTTACTGTAAATAAACAGAAGTGCTTTACTCACCCAAATAAACCGTTTTCAGGAGAGAAATCTGTGTAGATTAACATCCAGCACTCGATTAACTTTAAAAGAAAATGTTTTTTTTAAGAATTACAGGTTTGTTTACTTAGCTTAGCTTAGCTTTACAGGTCTCAACACCCAGTGGGGAGACTTGCTGAATTAGAAGCAAAACATAGCGTCACCCCTGTTCCTTACTAGTGTTGCTTAATGCGACTACACAGCAAAAAATTCAGGTGTTAAATTAACTCCCACAGAGTTGATTTTAACTCTTTTTCGCGGTTTATATAGCTTCACACTCTTTGGAGTTAAAGTAACACTTTTAAAATAGTTCAACATTTAACACCTTAGAGCCAGAGTTCCTTTTTAACTCACATTTATATTTCTTTAACTTCCTAAATTGTTACACTAACACTGAAAAAAGTTTAAAAATATATATAAATGAAGAGAAGATTAGTCAATTGATATGACGTTTTTTTATTATTTAATTATTATTCAGGACAGGTTAGTGTGTAATTTTCCATTGTATTTCTTAGTACATTACCAACTCTTTATCACAATTTACTGTACAAAGGATGGTAACTTGCTCTTATAGCCTACAATATATTGGCTAGACAAACAACCATTAAATAAAGTATAACACAATACCCAATGAAAGGAGCCCTGGTGGGCAAGATTTCACACTGATGGTAAGTTAGGATCTAGGGGACACACCCATTATGCAAATAATGTGTTTAACTGGGCGGAGTTTAATTAAATCTCTGTGGAGTTGGCCAGTATTTATTGGGTTTAGTGGGATTAACACTGAAATATTCAACTCTGTCAAATAACTCCAACACTGAACACCATTTAAATCTGAAAGAGTTAAAATCACACTTTGAGAGTGTTTTTGCTGTGTAATATTATATAGTGTGAAAAATACGGTAATCAGAGATGATTAGATGTATAAACACTGCAGTTTCTCTGGTTTATAACAGACGTTATCACAAAGCATATTATCAGAGATCCAGGTCTGATCTACAAATGACAGCAAACCAGACAAAACACTCTCTCTCAGCAAGAAGAACAAACTTCTAGTGGAACAAAGTTTCAAAAAGGGGAACCCACATTCCTGTGGGTGATATTGAAAAAGCACAAAAAAATGTGAAAAAATAACTGGTGATGCAGAACTGAAACCAATACAGAAATAGAAAATACTGTAATCTTCCAAAGACAGCGGTCGATTCCGCCTGGAAACCCCCCACCACCACCGCCCACCGTTTTCAGAGATTGTTCCTAAAAATATTTTATTCATCAAATTGCTAGAAACACTCTAACAACCACCAGAAAATACCCTGTAAACATGTTTACAAATATGTAGCATCAGCAAAGCAACCACTTTAAAAATACCTAGCCTCTTCCAACCTACCAACCAGCAATGTCTTTGAATCCACTTTACTAATAGCTAGCAAACCCTAAAAACCACCAGAAGATTCCAGTTAGCATCACCAAAGCAACCAACTTACAAATATCTAGTCGTGCCCAACCTACCAACTATTCATGTCCTAGAAACCACCCTACAAATGGCTAGTAACACCCTAATAACAACCATGCCATACACTGTAAACCTCTTCACAAATATCTAGCAACACCTTAGAGGCCACTTAACATCACCAAAGCAACCACCTTAGAAATACCTAGCCATACCCAACCTACCAACTAGCGTTATCCTAGAATCCACTTTACAAATAGAAAGCAACACTTTAACAACCACCAGGCAGTAATCTGTAAATGCATTAATAAATACCTAGCAACACCTTAGCAGCCACTTAACATCACCAAAGCAACCACCTTAGAAATACCTGGCCTCATCCAACCTTCAAACTAGCAATATCCTAGAAACCACCATACAAATGGCTAGTAATACCCTACCAACCACCAGGCAAAACCCTGTAAATGTATTAATACCTAGCAATGGCTTAGCAGCCACCTAACATCACCTAAGAAACCACCTTACAAATACCTAGCCTCACCCACCCTACCAACTAGCACTATCCTTGAAAACACCTTACAAATAGAGAGCAACACCCTAACAACCACCTAACAAAAAACAAGCACCTGCATAGCAATAATCTCGTAACCTATTACCAAACGCATAGCATCAGTTTCCAGGTAACACCTTAGCACGTAGCATCACCCATGTAGCAATACCCTAGAAACCACCAAATACCTATTGTTTGTTGCTAAACCCACTCCACTCGTAACTCATTTGTTGTGCAGTTCTGAAGAAGGATTTTCATCCAGAATGTAATCACTGGATTTGTTGTATCTGTGATTTTTTCAGGGCCGGTATTGGAGGAGAATAAAGGGGCGTGGCTTCTTCATGACAATTCTTTCTATTTACTCTGGGAGGCGAAAGGAGACTGTACTAAAGCAGCGAACTACTGTAGCGCCAAAGCATCCAACATCAGACTCGCTGTACTCACACCTAAACTAAGGGTAATTTATCACCTGAGTATTAAGTGATCAAATTCAGAATATAGATGTTATGTATCACCATTAGCATGAATCCCTAACAAATACCTAACAACACCCTATAAACCACCCAACAATATACTAATAGCCACATAGCAATGGCCTAGAAACGACATATACAGTACACATATTAACAGTTATTTAGCAACAGCCTATAAACCAGTTAATGCCTAGCAATACCATGTTAACCACCTAGCAATACCCTATTAACAGTTGACGGTGTGTGTGTGCAGGACTGGATAATTACTCAGGCTAAAGGAAGAAGGCTCTTGGTTGCAGAGGTGAGTTTAAACCACAGGGGATGTGTAATGGAGTGATCTGGGGGTGAGTAACTGACTGTAGAGTGATGTGGGGAGTATAGTGGAGTGATCTGGGGGTGAGTAACTGACTGTAGAGTGATGTGGGGAGTGTAATGGAGTGATCTGGGGGTGAGTAACTGACTGTAGAGTGATGTGGGGAGTGTAGTGGAGTGATCTGGGGGTAAGTGACTGACTGTAGAGTGATGTGGGGAGTGTAATGCAGTGTTCTGGGGGTGAGTAACTGACTGTAGAGTGATGTGGGGAGTGTAGTGGAGTGATCTGGGGGTGAGTAACTGACTGTAGAGTGAAGTGGGGAGTGTAGTGGAGTGATCTGGGGGTGAGTAACTGACTGTAGAGTGATGTGGGGAGTGTAGTGGAGTGATCTGGGGGTAAGTGACTAACTGTAGAGTGATGTGGGGAGTGTAATAGAGTGATCTGGGGGTGAGTAACTGACTGTAGAGTGATGTGGGGAGTGTAGTGGAGTGATCTGGGGGTGAGTAACTGACTGTAGAGTGAAGTGGGGAGTGTAGTGGAGTGATCTGGGGGTGATTAACTGACTGTAGAGTGAAGTGGGGAGTGTAATGCAGTGATCTGGGGGTGAGTAACTGACTGTAGAGTGATGTGGGGAGTGTAGTGGAGTGATCTGGGGGTAAGTGACTGACTGTAGAGTGATGTGGGGAGTGTAGTGGAGTGATCTGGGGGTGAGTAACTGACTGTAGAGTGAAGTGGGGAGTGTAGTGGAGTGATCTGGGGGTGAGTAACTGACTGTAGAGTGATGTGGGGAGTGTAGTGGAGTGATCTGGGGGTAAGTGACTAACTGTAGAGTGATGTGGGGAGTGTAATAGAGTGATCTGGGGGTGAGTAACTGACTGTAGAGTGATGTGGGGAGTGTAGTGGAGTGATCTGGGGGTGAGTAACTGACTGTAGAGTGAAGTGGGGAGTGTAGTGGAGTGATCTGGGGGTGATTAACTGACTGTAGGGTGAAGTGGGGAGTGTAGTGGAGTGATCTGGGGGTGAGTAACTGACTGTAGAGTGATGTGGGGAGTGTAGTGGAGTGATCTGGGGGTGAGTAACTGACTGTAGAGTTATGTGGGGAGTGTAGTGGAGTGATCTGGGGGTGAGTAACTGACTGTAGAGTGATGTGGAGAGTGTAGTGGAGTGATCTGGGGGTGAGTAGCTGACTGTAGAGTGATCTGGGGAGTGTAGTGGAGTGATCTGGGGGTAAGTGACTGACTGTAGAGTGATGTGGGGATTGTAGTGGAGTGATCTGGGGGTGAGTAACTGACTGTAGAGTGATGTGGGGAGTGTAGAGGAGTGATCTGGAGGTGAGTAACTGACTGTAGAGTGATGTGGGGAGTATAGTGGAGTGATCTGGGGGTGAGTAACTGACTGTAGAGTGATGTGGGGAGTATAGTGGAGTGATCTGGGGGTGAGTAACTGACTGTAGAGTGAAGTGGGGAGTGTAGTGGAGTGATCTGGGGGTGAGTAACTGACTGTAGAGTGATGTGGGGAGTGTAGTGGAGTGATCTGGGGGTGAGTAACTGACTGTAGAGTGATGTGGGGAGTGTAGAGGAGTGATCTGGAGGTGAGTAACTGACTGTAGAGTGATGTGGGGAGTATAGTGGAGTGATCTGGGGGTGAGTAACTGACTGTAGAGTGATGTGGGGAGTATAGTGGAGTGATCTGGGGGTGAGTAACTGACTGTAGAGTGAAGTGGGGAGTGTAGTGGAGTGATCTGGGGGTGAGTAACTGACTGTAGAGTGATGTGGGGAGTGTAGTGGAGTGATCTGGGGGTGAGTAACTGACTGTAGAGTGAAGTGGGGAGTGTAGTGGAGTGATCTGGGGTGAGTAACTGACTGTAGAGTGATGTGGGGAGTGTAGTGGAGTGATCTAGGGGTGAGTAACTGACTGTAGAGTGATGTGGGGAGTGTAGTGGAGTGATCTGGGGGTGAGTAACTGACTGTAGAGTGATGTGGGGAGTATAGTGGAGTGATCTGGGGTGAGTAACTGACTGTAGAATGATGTGGGGAGTGTAGTGGAGTGATCTGGGGGTGAGTAACTGACTGTAGAGTGATGTGGGGAGTATAGTGGAGTGATCTGGGGGTGAGTAACTGACTGTAGAGTGATGTGGGGAGTATAGTGGAGTGATCTGGGGGTGAGTAACTGACTGTAGAGTGATGTGGGGAGTGTAATGGAGTGATCTGGGGGTGAGTAACTGACTGTAGAGTGATGTGGGGAGTGTAGTGGAGTGATCTGGGGGTAAGTGACTGACTGTAGAGTGATGTGGGGAGTGTAATGCAGTGATCTGGGGGTGAGTAACTGACTGTAGAGTGATGTGGGGAGTGTAGTGGAGTGATCTGGGGGTGAGTAACTGACTGTAGAGTGAAGTGGGGAGTGTAGTGGAGTGATCTGGGGGTGAGTAACTGACTGTAGAGTGATGTGGGGAGTGTAGTGGAGTGATCTGGGGTAAGTGACTAACTGTAGAGTGATGTGGGGAGTGTAATAGAGTGATCTGGGGGTGAGTAACTGACTGTAGAGTGAAGTGGGGAGTGTAGTGGAGTGATCTGGGGGTGATTAACTGACTGTAGAGTGAAGTGGGGAGTGTAGTGGAGTGATCTGGGGGTGAGTAACTGACTGTAGAGTGATGTGGGGAGTGTAGTGGAGTGATCTGGGGGAGAGTAACTGACTGTAGAGTTATGTGGGGAGTGTAGTGGAGTGATCTGGGGGTGAGTAACTGACTGTAGAGTGATGTGGAGAGTGTAGTGGAGTGATCTGGGGGTGAGTAGCTGACTGTAGAGTGATGTGGGGAGTGTAGTGGAGTGATCTGGGGGTAAGTGACTGACTGTAGAGTGATGTGGGGATTGTAGTGGAGTGATCTGGGGGTGAGTAACTGACTGTAGAGTGATGTGGGGAGTGTAGAGGAGTGATCTGGAGGTGAGTAACTGACTGTAGAGTGATGTGGGGAGTATAGTGGAGTGATCTGGGGGTGAGTAACTGACTGTAGAGTGATGTGGGGAGTATAGTGGAGTGATCTGGGGGTGAGTAACTGACTGTAGAGTGAAGTGGGGAGTGTAGTGGAGTGATCTTGGGGTGAGTAACTGACTGTAGAGTGATGTGGGGAGTGTAGTGGAGTGATCTGGGGGTGAGTAACTGACTGTAGAGTGATGTGGGGAGTATAGTGGAGTGATCTGGGGGTGAGTAACTGACTGTAGAGTGATGTGGGGAGTGTAGTGGAGTGATCTGGGGGTGAGTAACTGACTGTAGAGTGATGTGGGGAGTATAGTGGAGTGATCTGGGGTGAGTAACTGACTGTAGAGTGATGTGGGGAGTATAGTGGAGTGATCTGGGGGTGAGTAGCTGACTGTAGAGTTATGTGGGGAGTGTAGTGGAGTGATCTGGGGGTGAGTAACTGACTGTAGTTGTAACTCTACAGGATGAGAGTGTGAGTGGGTGTAAACTGGTTGGAGATCAGGTGAGCTTGGAGACGCCGTTTATCCCTGGAGAAGAACAAGGCTGGGTGTGTGAACACCTTCACCAGGTAGAGGCTTTACAGGGAATACCTGGCCCACCTGGACCTTCTGGAAAAGCTGGATCACCTGGACGAGATGGGTCACCTGGAATACCTGGACCACGTGGACCTTCTGGAAAAGCTGGATCACCTGGACGAGATGGGTCACCTGGACGAGATGGGTCACCTGGACGAGATGGATCTCCTGGATACCCTGGACCACCTGGACCAATGGGGATAGCTGGACCACCTGGACGTGATGTAACATGTGCACCTGTGTATGGTTGATTATCAGAATTTTACAGAGTTCAAAGAATAAAATTATTTTTTTGGAATTACGTGAACTTTTTGCTCAGGTCTTCTTCCTCCTGTCCATACAGGTTTCCTCCAGGTACTCAGATTTCTTCGCACCTTCCAAAAAATACACCTGGCAGGTGAATTAGCTGGGCTAAATTACTCCTAAACCAATTACCCCTAATTAAGTAGGTGTTTGGGTGGTACCCTGCTATGGGGGTATTGATGCTTGGAGCCCAATGATTCCAGGTGATCTCCAGACCCATCCCTACCTTCAGCAGGTTGAAGTAGAAGAAGCAAGTAAACAAGATTAAATAATATCAATAATGGTGTCTACTGTAACTGTAGATTAATTACAGAGCAGTACAGGTACAACAGATTACAGTGCTGGTGATTCTGCATCTACTGTAACTGTAGATTAATTACAGAGCAGTATGGGTACAACAGATTACGGTGCTGGTGATTCTGTATCTACTGTAACTGTAGATTAATTACAGAGCAGTACGGGTACAACAGATTAAAGTGCTGGTGATTCTGTATCTACTGTAACTGTAACACATTATCTAGAACGATTTGCATGATTGGTAAACAAAAATGAGAGACACCACCTCTGTCTAATTCAGGGAACTTTCCCATCTGTTTCCATTTGAAACAGCTTTATGTTTTTAGAAAAATCGGGTGTTTTGTGAAGCATTCAGTTTAAACAGAAAACACACAGCAGAAAAATACACTCTTCAAACCATTTTTCCTTTAAATTGCGCTGTAATTTCACACAAGACATGCAATACAATTATTTGAATAATGTGAATAGTTAGCTCACTATCATGGTTGCTAAGCAACAGCTCACCAGCTTGCTGGCTCCGGTTGCTCAGACTAGAAGAGAGAGAGAGGGAGGAGCTCTTGGAATATTCCTGTTCCATCAGGAAAGAAAAAATCCATTGATGGAATAACCTGGTCTATATTCAGTATATTTAGATAGTCAGCTGACCTCATTTTTTCAGCACATACTGTTGTTAAACCTAGACCTGTCCAACTGCAGAAACTCCAGATCATAGCTCCGCCCCTACAGGCTTGTACGGTAGGCACTAGGCATGATGGGTAATCACTTCCACCTCCTCTTTTCTTACTCTGATCTGGACTCATCAGATCTTCACATGAACTTCTTCCACTGATCCAGAGTCTGATCTTTACTCTCTCTAGTAAACTGAAGCTGTTTTTACTGGTTTTCCTCACTGATAAGAGCTTTTCTTAAAGCTACAAAGCTGTTTAGTCCCTTTAATTCCTTCAATTCCCTTACATTCCTACATTGTGAGTGTGGTAAAGCTCTTACTTTCACTATTAAACAACATATCCCTGAGTTCCAGTGAAGTTTTTATACTATTTCACTTATAAGTGAGCAGAGCAGGTAGGGGAGGAGTGAATAGAGCAGGTAGGGGGAGGAGTGAATAGAGCAGGTAGGGGGAGGAGTGAATAGAGCAGGTAGGGGAGGAGTGAATAGAGCAGGTAGGGGGAGGAGTGAATAGAGCAGGTAGGGGGAGGAGTGAATAGAGCAGGTAGGGGAGGAGTGAACAGTGTGGGTAGGGGAGGAGTGAACAGTGTGAGTAGGGGAGGAGTGAGCAAAGTCTGCAGGAAGTAAAAGAAGGAGAGTGTGTACAGACGTCTACTTTTTGAAGAAACGGTCGGACAGTTTTTAGCTAATGTTCTGGAGAATTCCTCTGAAGGAAACTGATCAACACCTGGATCTACAAACACACCTGTAGAACCTGAAGAGAACCTGAGATCAGAGAGCGAGAACCTTCACACACCTGAAAGTGAAAGTCTGAGTGTTGTAACAGGAAGGAGCAGCAGGGAAAGAAAATGGCTTCTAAATCTTTCTTAGTGGAGGAGCTCACCTGTCCTGTGTGTTTTGAGATCTTCAGGGTTCCTGTGGTTCTGAACTGTAGCCACAGTTTCTGTAAAGAGTGTCTGCAGAAGTTCTGGGAGTCTAAAGGATCCAGAGAGTGTCCAGTTTGTAGGAGAAAATCTTCAAATGATTCTCCTCCAGTAAACCTGGCTCTGAAGAACCTGTGTGAGAACTTCTTACAGGAGAGAAGTGGGAGAACTTCAGCCGGTTCTGAGACACTCTGCAGTCTGCACGGAGAGAACCTCCGGATCTTCTGTCTGGATCATCAGCAGCCCGTGTGCTGGGTGTGTCAAACCTCGAGGAAACACACCGACCACAGATTCCGCCCCATTGATGAAGCTGCAACCGACTGCAAGGTAAAATCAGTGTGAACAGCTGTACTGCAGGAGTTTTTGCTTTGTTTCTCTGTCAAATTCTTAATTTTAAAAATAATTAGAATTCAGAAAATATAGATCCAGAAACACGTTTTATAACTAATAGTGTGGCTTAAACATATAGATTTTGTTAAACATAAAGGAACAATATGAAGAAAAATAGAAAATATATTTAAAAATTATTAAAAGGTGGAAAATGTTTTTAGCATTTAATAAGAAAGCATTATTTCTTTTTGTAGGGATGCACAATGAACGATATTTCAAACCGATATTTATATGCTGACGTATTTACCTAAATGCTGAAAAGGGACCAAACAGCACTGACTGTGCTATTTTAAAATGTACTGATTAAAGCTAATTTTTATTAATTATTATTAGTTTCAATCGATTTTATTGAAATCTTTATTTATTTTACCTATTAATTTAATAAAGAAGGGTTAAAACACTCAGCTAAATAAAAATTAAATGAATTTATATATAGATTTTTTTATTTGATTAATTGTATACAGCTGGCTGAAAGCTAAAATGTAAGGTATATAAGTGTTATATTTGCTTTAAATGTAAAATTCTATATTAGGGCTGAGCAATATATCCCTTAAATAGTATCACCATATTTCAGGGTATTTTTGTGATAACAATATTCTTGGCATTATGAAAAATATTGTATTTCTTTTCAAGAAGAATCAATTTCAGTAAAAACAAAAACGTTCTAAAAATGTTTGTCTATTTTCTAAACATTAACATAACATGTGAAAACATAAACGTACTATAAAATATATGTGTAGCATATGCAGTGCATGCATGTAAACTACAAAGAAAAATTGTAAATAAATACACTAAATAAAAATAAAATGTACTGCTTTTAGAAATATCATGATAAGGAGTTATTTTTTATCGTGCACATTTTTTTGGTGATATTATTGCATATTGCACACCTCTACTAAACATGTAAGTTTAAAGTTTACCTCAGTTCAGTTATTCTGTACACATTTATATCCCACATTTAAGCACAATTTAGAAACTAAATGAGAGAAATGTAAAATATTTATGGCTAAAAACAGTTTAAAATGGACAATATAGGACAATATTTACTGTCTTAACCCTGAGAGTCTGTGTGAAACTGTGATTTTATTACAGGTTTGGGTGTTTTTAGCACGAAGTGAAGCGATATAAACTGAATTACTGCTTTTATAAATTGTTTATCAGCATAAAACAGGATAAAATACAGCAAATTAACCTCATAATTGTATTTATTTAGATGAAATTTCCACAATAAACTGTTGTTGCTCCACACAGTGTGGTGTGTTAGCGGTTAGCGCTGTGGCTAGGCTACCTGAGGGGAAGGTTTAGCTGTAATAATGGGGTGTAGACTCTCCATGAAGATAAATATGATGATTAATATTAAAGTTGGGTAGAAATGCAGAGATTTTTCTCTCTTTCTGAAGAGATTTTTACTCTAAAGGAGAAGCTGCAGAAGTGCAGGGCTAGCCTGGGGCTGTGTTTTTAGCCTTTAGCTCAGGAAGCTAGCTGAGTAGCATTAGCTTAACCCAGCAGTTTAGCTACCGTAGCGCCGTGTTTCTCTCCTGAATTAAACTCAGATAAACAGTGTAAAACTTTAGTATTAAAGTCATAAATCTGTGAATAGTGTTTATAGTAACCGTTCCTCCACCAGTCAGTGTAGCTGATTTCATGTTTTCTCTGTCAAAAACTAATAAAAATAATAAATAAATAAAACACCCAAAGCTGTTTTTAAATAGTAAGAGTTTAAATGGGAAAAGTGTGAGGGAGCCGGCAGTGACAAACTCCAGGTTTAAGTTTATTTTTACTCTTTAATCAGATAAATTACATTATATACAGTGTTCAGCCTCTCTTATCACTCTTAATATCAGTTTACACAGTTTACTATCTCTTCACTAACCGGCTGTTTTCCAGCTCTAAAATACGAGCTGTACTAGAATAGTACTGTTAGCTAAGCTAACGTAGCATTAGCATTTGCTTTTGCCAAAGACTGACTGCATTTCTCTGTGTAAATTACAAGTTAAATTCATTATCTGTGACTTGAGTGGCACCTCTGAGGTAAATCTATGATAAGAATTGTTTCTGATAGTAAATTTATGATTAGAATTGCGTTGCTGAGGTAGCTAACGTTAGCAATTTAAATATATGACTAGAAAAGCACAGCTAAAGTAAATTTGTTTAATAAAATGGCAAAACTGAGGTAAATTTCTGACTAAAATTGCAATACTTATGTAAATTTAGGATTAGAAGGGCAAGGTAGGATTAGCTAGCTATCTATATATGTGACTATAACAGCATGGCTAAAATAAATTCATGATTAGAATAGCACATGATTAGAATATTGTGATTTTGTTGGTGTGTCTGCTGGAATATAAAACTGTATTTGATAATTATATTTAAGTGTTACTTTTTAAATAGTTTTTTGTTGGAATCTTTAAACTATTTGATTTATACTGTGGTGAAAAACTTGGCCAAACGAATAAATACCTGCGAAAAAAAAATAGTATTTGGTCTTAGAATAATACACCTCTAGTAATTAAATGTAATAAAGTGTAATATAAAATGCTATCAGTGGGTTTATGGTGGAAAACACTGTGAATTTTGTAGAATAGCTGGTGATTGGCCAAAGATGTTCTGCTGTTTTTATCAGATTGGAGTTCTGTGTGAATTAAGTTCTAGAAAACAGAATTTCTTTATTGGATGTGTTTCAGGAGGAGCTCAGAACTGCTCTGAATCCCCTAAAGGAGAAACTGGAGATCTTTAAAAAGTGTAAACTGAACTGGGATCAGACTGCAGATCATATAAAGGTAAGAATGAGAAGATCTTCTGAGATCATGATTCTGAAATTAGTTCCCCAAATCAGAAGTAGGACAGTATAAAAAACATTAAATATACAGTGTTTCTGACATTTATTTAACTTTTATTTGATTACAGAGGGCATGAACCCAATATATTTCATGTTTTGTTTGGTGAACTTTACTTCATTATACATTCGTTCCTGCATTTCAGACCTTCAACACGTTCCAAATAAAGATGGAACAGTAAAGCATTTACCACTTTATAATGTTTCCATTTCCACTTAAAAGATACCAAGAGATAAAGAGTTTCAGGTGTTATTTTCTCCCATAATTCCTACTAACATGAGATTGGGGACAGTTCAGTCCAGTACCTGTACCCTCTTCTTCCACAGACATGTCTTTGTAATGTGTGCAGCATGTGGTTTAGCATTGTCTTGTTGAAGAATACTGCATGATCTTGAGGGCAGTACTGTTTAGAACAGCACTGCTGAGGTAAATGAATGATTAGAATAGCACTACTGAGGTAAAATAGCTGGTATTTGATTGGCTGATGGGCTCCTTCCTTCCAGACTCAGGCCCGACGCACAGAGAAGCAGATTAAGGAGGACTTTGAGAAGCTTCACCAGTTTCTACGAGATGAAGAGGCAGCCCGGATCACTGCGCTGAGGGAGGAAGAGGAGCAGAAGAGTCAGATGATGAAGAAGAAGATTGAGAAGATGAGCAGAGAGATATCAGCACTATCAGACACTATCAGAGGCGTAGAAGAGGAGATGGGAGCTGAAGACGTTCCATTCCTACAGGTGAGGAACATCAGTCAGACTGAAGTGAATCATCAGACTGATTTCTGATGGTTTACACACTTCTGATCTGATCTGTGAATAATCTCTGATCTTCACTGTGTGGAAGTGATGTGTAGTTTATTCATTATGATGTAATTCATTAATATTCCCCTGATTGTTTTACAGAACTATAAGACCACAGTGGAAAGGTGAGTCTCTCTCTCTCTCTCTCTTTGTGGTTCTGAACCCAAAGCTACAGCAGTACTGAACGGGTTCTGATGTTCTTCCAGAACCCAGTGCACACTGCAGGATCCAGAGAGCCAATCAGGAGCTCTGCTCAACGTGGAGAAACATCTGTCCAACCTGAAGTTCAGCGTCTGGAAGAAGATGCAGGAGATCCTTCAGTTTAGTGAGTCTCACTTTCTCTTCTCACATGCACTCACACGCCACATGTCATGGGACAGGAAGTAGTGTCGTGTCCCGTGACTTTTGCCATGTCCGTGTCCCGTAAACCTCATATTTTTGTAAATATTTTATTAGATCTTTTCATGGGAAACACTGAAGATACGACTCTTTGATACAGTGTAAAGTAGTCAGTGTACAGCTTGTAGAAAATGTACAAATTGTAGATATTTAGTTTGATCATCATTATTTTCTAGCTCTGCTTTAAATCTCTTGGGTATGGAGTTCACTAGAGCTTCACAGGTTCACACTGGATTCCTTTACCCCTCCTCCATGATGACATCACAGATCTGGTGGATGTTACAGACCTTGTTCTCCTCCACCTTCTGCTTGAGGATGCCCCACAGGTGATCAGTTGTGTTTAGGTCTGGAGACATGCTCGGTCAGTTCATCACCTTTATCTTCAGCTTCCTCTGCAGGACAGTTGGAGTCGTGTTGGAGGTGTGTTTGTGTTTGGGGTCGTTATCGTGTTGGAAAACTGTCATGATTCCCAGTTTCTGATTGGAGGGGATCATGATCTGCTTCAGAAAGTCACAGTACATGTTGGAGTTCAGCTCCCCAGTGCAGGAATCACTCATACAGCCCCAGAACATGATGCTACCACCACCATGCTTAACTGTAGACAAGGGACAGTTGTCTTGGTACTTCTACCAGGATGCCACCCCCACACATACTGAACACCATCTGAACTAAACAGGTTTATCTTGATCTCCTCAGACCACAAGACATGATGGCAGTAATCCATGCTCTTGGACTGCTTTTCTTCAGTAAACAATTTTGCAGGCTTTTTTGTGCATCAGTTTCAGAAGAGGCTTCCTTCTAGAACAGTTCCATGCAGACAGAGCTGATGCAGTGAGTGGTGTATGTTCTAATAATAATAATAATTCTGTTTCTCACGTCGCCAGAGAGTTCTTTACCATGAGGTGCCATGTTTACTAATAAGCAGTGTTGGGACTAACGCCGTTACTTTTTTTCAGTATTGAGTAATCTAACGAGTTACTCTGACTGTAACTATAACGCCGTTACCATTTCCGACACCCCGTTACTGCACGTTACTTTAGCCGCTCTATGAACTTTTTTTAAACTTTGCTTTGCCCTGGTTAACCCCTCCTCTTTCCGGTGAACTTGAGCTTCTGGCCGCTGTGCCTGTGGGTTGGAGTGGTGAAGTGAGGCACAATTGTGACAATTTGCGTGCTCTAATTAATTCAGTGATTGCCGTGGACAGCCCAAGTTCCGAATTAAGGACATTAAACTCTTTTTAGCTGCTCCGGTTTTTGTAGTGCTGCTGCTTTCTCTTTTAGAGCTTAGATTCTCTGCCCGAACCCGACCTGACCCGAGGACCGACCCGAAATCGGGCTCCTATTTTTATTTTATATAAAGCTCTGGTGTGATAATCACAATGTTGCAAAGTAACCAATTATTATTGTTCACTAAAGCGAACGAAATAGCAAAAACTGAAAGTAAAAAAACATTTGTGTTAACTGAATCTAACGGTAATTAAAAGGAAAAAACAGAACTAACTTGAACTGTATTTTGTGTTTATAAAACTAACTAAAACAAACTGAAATTACTGATATTTTCGTGATGTTTGATTTTTTTTTTATTTTCGTATTTATTTAAAAGCGCTGTTGTACAGCGGAGTTGTACAGCGGGCGGTGTTGTGCCGATTCTGTTTGCGAAGCGGAGTCAGATTCAGCAGGGAGTCGGATATGGTGCAGCAGCGCGCGGCACCTCGTGATCCGTGGCGTTTGTTCTCGTTTAAAATGCTCGCGCCGCAAAATACGTCAGAAAACACTGAGAAGCTGCAGAATTCTGTATTGGACTAGAATATGAGCGCGAGGGAGATAAAAGAGAAACAGGAGAGTCAGTGTGTGAGAACATTTACCTGTGAGTAGCTCATACACCAGAACAGGCAAATCTCTCTCTCTGTCTCTCTCTCTCTCTCTTTCTCTCTCACGTTTCTCATCTGATGAGATGTGTGAAAACTAATACAAACTAGCAAGCCCACCCTAAAAACTAATTAAAAGTTACTGAACAGAAAAAATAAAAACAAAATTAAATTAAACTATAGTAAAAATGAAAAATGTAATCACGTAGCTCTGGGCGCACGTGAACACCTCCACGTTTGACTTGCAGCATTGTGTGTAGCTGTTCTTAAAAATCATTTTAATTAAATAATAGTTCTATGCTTCTATGTTACAGTGTTAATTAACATAATTCTGATTATATTTCGCTCATTCAATCAGCCCGAAAACAGCCATTTCATGGTTCGGGCTGGGTCGGGTCGGATTTTTGGGCCCGATCTAAGCTCTATTCTCTTTTGGTGAAGCTGTTTGATCCAGCTGTTAAACTGTTATATTAATACCATTTTAACGGTCATTAGATTGTTGATTTTGTCCATTATTTTGTTTTGTTTATATATACATATTTCCTTTGAGTGTGGCTTGGTTTCTTTAATTTCATCCCCAGACGCGTTTTTCAGTTTTTTTTTTTCAGTTTTTTTCAGTATTAAAGTTTTAGTAATTTTCTTTGGTCGTGTGGAGAATTTCGTTTTTTTTTTTTTTTTTTTAATTCATGAGATTCTATTTTTGGGTTTATTTTCGTTTGTTATTTTTCTAATAATAATAGTAAATACATAATTGATTTCCTTTTTTTTTTGACGGGCGAGTAACAAAAGTAACACGTTACTTTTACTGGTAACTAGTTACTTTTATAGTGGAGTAACTCCGTTAGTAACTCAGTTACTTTTTTGGAGAAGTAACGAGTAACTATAACTAATTACTTTAATTACTTTTACTTTGCCCGTAAGTAACGTGCCCAACACTGGTAATAAGGGTATTGTATGTGTGTGTGTTTGTGTGTTTGTTTGTGTGTGTGTGTGTGTGTGTGTGTGTGTGTGTTTGTGTTTGTGTGTGTGTTTGTGTTTGTGTGTGTGTGTGTGTGTGTGTGTGTTTGTGTTTGTGTGTGTGTGTGTGTTTGTGTGTGTGTGTGTTTGTGTGTGTTTGTGTGTGTTTGTGTGTGTGTTTGTGTGTGTGTGTGTGTTGCAGCTCCTGTAACTCTGGATCTGAACTCTGCTCATCCTAATCTCATCGTATCTGAAGATCTGATCAGTGTGAGATTCAGTCCTGATAATCTGCAGCTTCCTGATAATCCAGAGAGATTTGATGATTATAGTTTATGTGTTGTTGGATCTGAGAGCTTTAACTCAGGAATTCACTGCTGGGATGTTGAAGTTGGAGATGATGAAGACTGGTTTGTGGGAGTGATGTTAGAATCTGCTGAGAGGAAGGGAGGTATGTTCTCCAGGAGAGGAGTGTGGTATCTGTGGCGGTGTTGGGATGGTAAATATAGAGTCTGTTCTTCACCACAGAAATCCACTGTTCTCTCAGTATCAGTGAAAGTGAGGAGGGTGAGAGTTGAGCTGGACTGGAACAGAGGAAAACTCTCATTCTCTGATCCTCTCACTAACACACACTTACACACCATCACACACACTTTCACTGAGAGACTCGTTCCATTCTTCAATACCTATAGCGGCTCTCTAACTATCAGTCCAGCTCAGATCAGTGTATCTGTGAATCAGTTCAGATCAGTGAATCAGTTCAGATCAGTGAATCAGTGAATCAGTTTGGTTTGATTCTGAGGGCTCTATCTTACACTCTGATTAAGGCGTGTCGTGATGCTCATTGCTATCTTACACCCCACCAACACTCTTTTTTCACTCCTTCCTCCTGCATTGTTTAACCACAATCTGATTATTTACGAGAATTAGTACATTTCTTTTGCGTGTTTTGAGCCGTGCAATGTGTACTTTTCCCGTCGTTACGATAGCAAAGACACACTGACCCACCCTGAATCAAGGGGTTCACTGCTCACCTGTAGATCACTAAAATAGGAACCTGAATGTTGTAAATTATTGTTTTTCTCCTCAGTTTGAAAGTACAGTTGCTCCGCCCACTCTTTACTCATCAGTGGTAACGCCCCCAACACTCGTTTATGATCTCTGTAATCAAATAAAACACAAAGGAATTAGAAGAAATTCTACTTTTTAGTTTCTATTCTCCTCACTTTAAAATCTTTTCTGATTTAGGGTTGTATTTAGGGGTGTTGTTGGGTTATATTGTGTCTAACTATAACACATTATTGATTATTAAATTAATTGATTATTGTTTCTTCATTCTTGATTTTTTTTATAAACAGCTTGTTTTTGGTTCTGGACACATCTATAAATTAATTTCCTGCAGTTTCCTGTGTGTTTTAATCTGTATAATGTTATAATCATTAATAAATGTGCAGTAAAATTGGTTTTATGTTGTTGAAAACGTTTGAAAGTAAGTAAAGATGAATCTTCTCCATTCAGTGTAATATAATAAATATATAAAAGAGCAGTTGTGGTGTGTTTTACTGCAGAACTCTACAGAACAGACTGTGTTACTCTATAAAATAATCCATTACATGAAGAAAGAATTTAGTAAATATGCTCTAGATATTCATATTCTAAAGCTAGAACCTGAATATCTATTAAATCATTGATTATTAATGGTTATAAACATGCTATAGACTGGATTTGGGGGCGTATGGTATAGATGTGGTTTAAGATTAAATAAGATAATCCTTTATTAATCCCACAGCAGGGAAATTTACAGAGTTACAGCAGCACAGAGAACAGAACAGAGATTTCAGGAAATATAAATATACATATACATACTAAGAAACCATCAAATATATTGATGGGTCTCTGAGACATTGGCTGTATTCGGAATGGCATACTACATACTACTCGCGTACTAAATCTGCCTAAAGCTAGTATGCAGTACACAGTATGTGACCAAACTGAGGATCTGTAGTGCACTACATGCAGTGTTGGGAAGGTTACTTTTAAAATGTAATCCCTTACAGATTACTGATTACATCACTCAAAATGTAATTTGTAACGTAATCAGTTACATTACTTCAAGTGAGTAACGTAATCTGATTACTTTGGATTACTTTAAATATTGTCATTTTTTTAAGCCTGAATGAATGTAGCAACCACATATTGCATATTATTCTTTTATTTTTCTTTCCAGTTAACAAATAGATAAACAAATAAAACAGCCTTTTCAATCACTCTATAAAAATACTTATGAAACCATTTCATCAAACAATTTTATGAAACACTTCTATAAATTGATAATAAAACCATTTAAAACCAAACAATGTAACAACAACTGTAAGCTATCTACTTGCAGGTTTGCCACCAGTGTTAATTTTGACAACAAATTTTGATTTAGTCTTAGTCATAGTCTTGTGATGAAAATAGTATTTAGTTTTAGTCATAATTTAGTCATCTGAAATGTTTTTAGTTTTAGTCGACTTAATATCATAAGAATATAGTCGACTAAAATTACAGTAAATTTAGTCGACTAAAATGTAAAGGGTGTAAATGTAAATGCTTTTTCATCAGTTCCCTTGAATTATTAACTATACACGTATACGAAATGAAACGTTTAATAACCACTTGAGTAATATTGTTAATGTTTGAAAGTGAAATATATTTATATATGATTTAATGTATATTATTATTTTTATTATTGTAGGTGTGTGACTATACATATGTTACATTTAAAATTGTGCTCTAGAAATCAGGTCATAAAACATCTGAATAGTTAAATTAAAGTTTAAACAGAGCTGTAGATGCAAAAACAGCTTTTAAATGATCTAGTTTTATCTCCAGCACATCTACTGGAGCTACAGTCTATAAATGAGATCAAAAACACACCTTCACACACTGTCCTGTAGAGATGCTCTCAGGATGTACTGAGAGACTTCATGAGTTAAAGTGAGAAACTTATGAGAAAGTGCTGTAAGGAACTTTACACAGACTTTTGGGTTCATAGATTGACTTATTTTATTGTTTTATTTTGGTTATATTATTGAGTTCCTTTCTGACCTGTTCCTGCTTAACACTAGCTATATCTTTCCCACTGTGAGACTAAACAGATGATCTGATCTTAATGAGTTAGGGTTCTGTATCAGTTCTGTGTTTTAGTGCACTGCCGAGTTAAACACATCAGCTCATGAAATAACATCAGTATTAAAACGCTGATCTCTGCATGGAGATCTGTGTGACTCTGGTCTGCAGAAGCTGAAAGATTAGTGGTGTTTTTTACCGGAGATGGAGTCTCTCTTTACACATTATCTTGTTTTTCGCGACGTCAAAGGAGAAATATATCGACTCTCCTCTCTCTCTCTTCCTGCTGAACACTGTCGAGTTAACTTCCAGTCGAGCTCCGTAACGACAGGTTAATTCCCGGGTTTGTAACTGAGCGCGCGGCGCCTCCGCTAAAGTAGCAGTGATTGGATCTCTTCCTAACTGGTCCCTACCTTTCACAGAACTAAATCAGTTCTGATTGGATTTCGTCCCTGCCAAACATTTTCGTCTCGTTTTTATTCGTTGACCAAAATGTCAGTTAATTTCGTCTCGTCGTGTGTGCGGAGCCGCTGTCTGCCCCTCCTCCCTGTATGTGTGTGTGTGCAGCGAGACGGGAGGAGGGGCAGACAGTTCCCTGTCATATCAGAGCGTATTCACACCAAAATGTTATTTGCGTTTTGTCAGTGTTGGATTGGAAGAGCAAAAATAGGAAAGTACCGCAATGTAATCCTTTAATTTTAGCAGAGTAACTGTAATCTGATTACCACTTACTGAAGCAGTAACTGTAACGGATTACAGTTACTTATAATTTGTAATCTGATTACGTAACGCCGTTACATGTAATCCGTTACTTCCCAACACTGACTACAGGTACCCGGATGGTGTACTACTCCGCTCCGATTCCGCAGTGTGCATGGGGAGCTATCTTCGCGGTGTACTGCATCCCAACATGCATTGCGACTGGCTTCTCCAGCTTGCTTCAGAAAAAAACAAGATGGAGGCGAGTGCGAGAGAATTATGGAAATATATATATTTTTAAATTAAGGGAATTATTTTGGAAAGTATTGGCTCACCGCTGTCGAGACCCTTCGCTGCCGCGGCCGAGCGCTCTCAGCGGCCGGGACCCTCCGCTGCCTCGGCCGTGTCCCTCCGCGGCCGGGACCCTCCGCTGACGGTGATTATTTACTACATTTGCCTTGATGTAGTAAATAATTCCCTCAGTTTTAATAAATTATTCTGTTATTTTAATAAATAATTCCCTCAGTTTTAATAAATTATTTTGTTATTTTAATAAATAATTCCCTCAGTTTTAATAAATTATTCTGTTTAATAAATAATTTCCTCCGTTTTAATAAATCGTTCTTATTTATTTAATAAATAATTCCAATAAATTGTTCTGTTCTTTTAATAAATAATTCCCTCAGTTTTAATACATTTGTTACTTTAATAAATAATTCCCTTAGTTTTAATAAATCGTTCTCTTTCTTTAATAAATAATTCCAATAAATCGTTCTGTTACTTTAATAAATAATTCCCTCAGTTTTAATAAATTTGTTACTTTAATAAATAATTCCAATAAATCGTTCTGTTAATTTAATAAATAATTCCCTTCGTTTAATAAATCGTTCTGTTGATTTAATGAATAATTCCCTCAGTTTTAATACATATTTTTATTTTAAATAAGGGAATGATTTGAATACAAATTAATAAAATTGTTTCACTTGTGCAACGTGTCTCATTTCTTTTATTGTTGAGATTGTGTAAATATGAATGAGAGTTTGTTTAAATGTTTTCTTCTTGTTGGTATTTATATAGATGAAAATAGTAATCTACTAAAATAGATAGGAAAACATATTTAACTGGAACATACTTGGGTTGTGGGGGCTGCTGCTAAATGTTTATTAGAATTGGGTTAACTGCACTTACATTAAACTCTAAAATAAAAGCAGCCGTTGCTGTTCTGGACAGTATGCAGATCTCATTAGTTTTAATAATGAAAAGGTAGGACATTTTTAATGTTCTTTCTGTTTAGAACTCACTCTGAGGAATTCGGAGCACTACAGAGCACTGACTGGTGTGTCAGGGACCGTGTAGGGTACTACAATCAAAAGTGTTACAGTACCGAACACTACATACTGGGCAGTGTGTAGTATGCAGTACATACTAGTGCAGTATGCAGTATAGTAGTATGCCATTCCGAATCGTCCTCCTCCAAGGTGTTGGGCTTGATGGACTTTGCCAGTCAGCCGCTGCCTCCCTCTGGTGGCAGGAGGTGGAACTTGTCTGAGGACAGGCTTTAAACTGCACTGAAAAAACTGTTTAAATACTTTTTATTTCTATTTTACAAGTAGAACGTATTTCTATTATTAAGTAAATGTGCACAGTGATCTCTCCCTGTGAATTTAATCAGATAATTTAACTGATTTAAACCAAGAAAAGTTCATCCTGGTAGACAAGACTGCACACCTATGGTGAGGGAGGATTGGGGGACGTGCCTATTATGCAAATTAATACAAATAAATGATGCCAGGAGCCAGTAGGAGAGTTGTACTTCTTTATCTTAATTTTTACTGTCTCAGCTGCTAAATTTAGGTAATATTTAATCACAATATGTGGTGAACTCTACCCAAATAAAGTGATTAGAAACTTCCACACAGCAGAATCAGCAGGTGAATCAACAGCAGGAGAATTGAATCCTGCTCCTCAACACCTCGTGTAAATTAACTCTAATTTAAAACCTGTATAGATTATTAAATCATAATTATAATTATTTACTCCAGATGCACTTCTGAATTAACTACTTAGAATTACTATTTCAAACAAATAATTCATTGCAGTTGAAATGTGCTATGTAAGATTACAATACTCACATTTATAATTAAGAGTAGATGCTTTTATTTAATACTGTGATTTAGAGCCAGTTAATCTCTTATAATTTTAATAACTGTAAAATGTACAGATGCCTCCTTTTCCAGTGGAGTAGAGCTACGTTAGAGTAGGAACTGTAGCCTTCAGCCAGTCTAAAGCCGTATTCAGCAGCAGAGAAAGGGTTAACTTACTCTTTAACACTGTGGCCAGACAGCCAATCATTACACACTACATACTGCTGCCAGTGACAGGAGGACACGCCCAGTATGCAATGTCCCATTCCTTTCTACTAGCAAAAAGTAGCTGACAGACTGATGAATAACTACAGTGTGTTTGTACTGAAAGAAGCTACGGCAATACTCCAGATAAACCTGTTTTCCTGAGTTAACACAGCTCACGCTAACAACAAATAAAAAACAGGTCTGAAGAACACGTACAGTCCTGTGAAAAAGTATTTACCTGCTAAACCTGATAACTGTTTTTTCCACCCTTAGCAGCAACAACTGCATTCAAGCTGTGAGTCTTTTACAGAGCTGTGGCTATAGAACATACTTGAGCCAATAGCCATCAAACCCATCCTGAGGTTTCCTGGGCACACCTTTGCTGATCATATTGCCAACAAACATCAAGACATAGCGACATTTGTCCTCAAAGGCATGGGCTGGTCAGATGAAGGACAATCTCCAGAAGTTGCAGAGACAGAATGGTTATCAATGAAAGAGCATGACATCACAATCGTCAACATCTACAAACCACCACCCAGCAGATTGGTTCCACCATCCCCCGCTCTATATGCTGGTGGTAGCTGCAAGACTCCTGACCCAAAGGAGTCATGTACATTTTTCTTTGCCCTAAATGATGCCTACGACTCGTACTGCAAGATGCTGCTGGCTGCTGCCATGAATAAAAACTCCCCTTGGTTGTGAAATTCTCCTTTGTGCCCATATAAAATTTAAGACAAGTGAAGACAGGGACAAAGCAGCAGATAACCTATTCTGCAGGTTAACTGAGAAGCGTAGGCAACACTGGACTGACCAGCCGACGGGGGTGGCACATCCTGAACGAGCTGACTGGTAGGTTAGCAACTCCCGAACTGCCCCCCATCACTGTAAACTCCATTGCATCACTCCTGTTGAGTAATGGCCGAATTGGTCGAATTGAATTCGACAGACATCAGCAAGAGTCCATGAGCTGCTTAGGGCCACAGAGTTTGACTCCAACCTATCTATCAACTTCAGGACGCAAGAATTTGAACACCTGAAGGCTGGCAGGGCACCAGGCATAGACAGCATCCAGCAACTGACTGGCTTCATCCCTTCCTTTCTCTGCATGCCTTCAGTACTTATAGCTGCTCAGATAATCTCACCAACTTACTCAGCAAGCGATTCTGGAAAGCAGAGTACTGCCTCTCCAAGAACATGGACATCTTTTCCTGTTACTTAAAGACCTGGTGCTTCATGCTCAAGTAGGCCTGGACAATATTTCGATATCGGTATTTATCGCGATAAGAAATGTTTCAATAACGGTGATATCATTTTTGTGGCATATCGATATTTATTATTCACAGACAGGCGTTTTTTTAGCGGCGTAGCCGGGCTACGTCAGTGCGTGATGACGCAATCATACAGGCACGTAGCCAGATAGGCTAGGCTAGGCTAGACCTGGGTCAGCACCTCTTCGGTCCGCACATAAAATCTCCCGCGATAAAGCGAAACCAACCCTAACTGAGCAGATCTCAGCTCTGCTCCTCTCTGCACTTTAAATCCACCCGCGATTAATCGAAACACACCCTAACCGAGCGGATCTCAGCTCCGCTCCTCTCCGCACTTTAAGTCCACCCGCGATGAAGCGAAACACACCCTTACCGAGCGGATCTCGGCTGCGCTCCGTTCCGCTCCGTACCTAAAATCCCCCGCGATGAAGCAAAACCGACCCTAGCCCTAGCAGAATGAGTGCACCTGATGCTTCCACAAGTGATTAAACAGAATAAATAGTTGAGGGAGGCAGGTCTAATTCAGTGGTTCGGCTTTCAAAGGTCTGATAAACGTCAGACTTCAGCTTGCTCCAAATTGTTCCGGAGAGTGGAGCCGACCAGCAACAGTAATACATCCGTTCCTCCCCCTCAAGCAGTTTCACTACACACAATATCTTCCTTATTCAGGCTGAAACACTTTTGTAGTTTGTGTTGTATCTAATATAGTTATTTAAAGTTGATAAAGCCTATAGATTTGCTTATTATTAAGAAGCTCTACCTCTGTTGTAATGTAAAGTTATTTATATTGGTAATATCTATATAGGTAATAGGTTTATGTTTGACAGGGATGTCATGTTTTTATTTTGCTAAATGCAAATAAAAGTGAGCATTGATTTATTCTGACCATTTTTTATTTCTAAAGTATTTCTAAAGTTTTTTGTGAGAGGAGGCTTTAAAGACTTAAATTAAAATTTCAGAAAGTAGTGTACAGATTTCCATTGCAGGGATTCTTAGCAGTTTTTCTGAGGACTTCAAAGTATTTATATCGATATCGAAATTATATCGTATCGACCGAAATTAAGAAATATATCGTGATATACATTTTGGCCATATCGTCCAGCACTATGCTCAAGTGTTCATAAGACTGTAGCAACAATGTTCCACTTCTTCAACAAGCAACTTGTAAGATCAATATCACGGTTGATAACGCGCAGCTACAGCTTGAGCCCTCCCTGACGTACTTCGGAGTGAAGGTAGACAGAACACTGTCCTTTAAGCAACACTTGGACATTGCCAAGGTAAAAACCACCACCCATGCTGCACTGATACGCCGTCTCGCTGTTGCTACATGGGGAGCTGATACAAAGACACTGTGCATCTCCACTGAGACCCTGGTGTTTCCCACTGCTGAGTACTGCACCCCAGTCTGGTATCGTAGCCTCCATGTGAAGAAGCTGGATGTGGAGCTTAACACTCTGGAAGCTTATGAGCCACCCCAACCTATCAACTGCCTGTCCTCTCTGGAATCCGAAGAGAAAAGCAGCCATAATGGTTTTCACTCAGAAAGCACAGATGAGTAAATCCCACTTCCTCCACAAGACCGTCACAGAGACTTCACAGCACATGAGCCTTAAATCCCCAACACATGCCCAGAAACTGCTCTACACAACACCAGCTGACATCTCCAAGGCTTCCTGGAAGAAGGCAAGATGGAAGGACCAGTGGAAGGCAGCAGGGCCATCTACACTTCATCAATACATCAGAGATCCAACAGATGTTCCTGCCCAGAGTGGACAACCCTTAATCCCCTGAGAACAGGAGTACGGTGCTTTGAACATGAGGACCCATCACAAACAGTGGAACATGTGATCACCAGCTGCCCCAAATTCTGGTCACTGAATGGCACTCGTGGTTTAATGGACCTGGATGATGAAACACTGGACTGACTTGCAGCAACAGAACTGAGAGTCTAAAGGACATACGCCAGAGATAGAGAACAAATCCACTGATGGAATCACCTGGTGCTTCAGTATATTCAGGTAGTCAGCTGACCTCATTCTTTGCAGCAACTCCAGATCATAGCTCTGCCCCCACAGGCTTGTATGGTAGGCACTAGGCATGATGGGTAATCACTTCACCTGCCTCTCTTCTTACCCTGACGCTCCATCACTCTGAAACAGGATAAACCTGGACTCATCAGACCTTCACCTGACCTTTCATTGCTCCAGAGTCTGATCTTTACTCTCTTTAACAAACTGAAGCTGTTTTTACTGGTTTTCCTCACTGATAAGAGCTTTTCTTAAAGCTACAAAGCTGTTTAATCCCTTTTAATTCCTTCAATTCCCTTCACTGCAGTGTGTTGGAAAGCTCTTACTTTCACTATTAAACAACATATCCCTGAGTTCTAGTGCTGTTTTTCTACCATTTGACTTATAAGTGAGCAGTGTGGGTAGGGGAGGAGTGAACAGAACAAATAAGGGAGGAGTGAGCAGTATGAGTAGGGGAGGAGTGAACAGGAAGTGAAAGAAGGAGAGTGTGTACAGACGTCTACTTTTTGAAGAAACGGTCGGACAGTTTTTAGCTAATGTTCTGGAGAATTCCTCTGAAGGAAACTGATCAACACCTGGATCTACAAACACACCTGTAGAACCTGAAGAGAACCTGAGATCAGAGAGCGAGAACCTTCACACACCTGAAAGTGAAAGTCTGAGTGTTGTAACAGGAAGGAGCAGCAGGGAAAGAAAATGGCTTCTAAATCTTTCTTAGTGGAGGATCTCACCTGTCCTGTGTGTTTTGAGATCTTCAGGGTTCCTGTGGTTCTGAACTGTAGCCACAGTGTGTGTAAAGAGTGTCTGCAGAAGTTCTGGGAGTCTAAAGGATCCAGAGAGTGTCCAGTTTGTAGGAGAAGATCTTCAAATGATCATCCTCCAGTAAACCTGGCTCTGAAGAACCTGTGTGAGAACTTCTTACAGGAGAGAAGTGGGAGAACTTCAGCCGGTTCTGAGACACTCTGCAGTCTGCACGGAGAGAACCTCCGGATCTTCTGTCTGGATCATCAGCAGCCCGTGTGCTGGGTGTGTCAAACCTCGAGGAACCACACCGACCACAGATTCCGCCCCATTGATGAAGCTGCAACCGACTGCAAGGTAAAATCAGTGTGAACAGCTGTACTGCAGGAGTTTTTGCTTTGTTTCTTTGTCATTTTCTTAATTTTTAAAATAATGAGAATTCAGAATATACAGATCCAGAAACATGTTTTATAACTAATAGTGTGGCTTTAAATATTGCATTTAGAAAAATAAATGTAGAGTTTAGGTTGCTAAAAATAGCATAAACATTTTACAACAATATTGTAGAAAAATCCTAAAATATATAAAAATATTAAATGGTAAACAAACATTTTGGTATTTATTAGAAAAGCATACATTTTTATAGGGATGCACGTAAATATCAGAATTGTATAGTTATTTGTATTTGAACGATATTTCAAGTATATTTGTATGCTAAAAAAATGACAAAGCAACACTGACGGCGCTACTTTAAAATTCTTTGGTTTAACGTCATTTTATTTATTTTTGTTAGTTTTAAGAAATCTATTATTTAATTTAACCTGTTCATTTAATACAAAATATTTAATACTGTGATCAGTCTGTGTAAGAACCATTTACATAAATAAATGTAAATATTATTAGATATAATTTGCCACACCCCTACTAGATATGTAAGTTTACAGTTAAATCCAATATTTAAAACACAATTCAGAAACTAAATAAGATATATTTAAAATAGTAATGGCTAAAACAGTTTAAAATGGACAATCTAGTACATTATTAACTATCTAAAAAGGGTAATGACTTACTAACTAAGCTATAAACCCTGAGAGACTGTGTGAAACTGATTTTATTACAGGTTTGGGTGTTTTTAACATGATGTAAATTGAGATAAACTGGATTACTGCTTTTATAAAATGTCTATCAGCATAAAATAGGATAAAACACATCAAATTTACCTCATAAATGCATTTATTTAGATGAAATTTCACCAATAAACTGTTGTTGCTCCACACAGTGTGGTGTGTTAGCAGTTAGCGCTGTGGCTAGGCTACCTGAGGGGAAGGTTTAGCTGTAATAATGGGGTGTAGACTCTCCATGAAGATAAATATGATGATTAATATTAAAGTTGGGTAGAAATGCAGAGATTTTTCTCTCTTTCTGAAGAGATTTTTACTCTAAAGGAGAAGCTGCAGAAGTGCAGGGCTAGCCTGGGGCTGTGTTTTTAGCCTTTAGCTCAGGAAGCTAGCTGAGTAGCATTAGCTTAACCCGGCAGTTTAGCTACCGTAGCGCCGTGTTTCTCTCCTGAATTAAACTCAGATAAACAGTGTAAAACTTTAGTATTAAAGTCATAAATCTGTGAATAGTGTTTATAGTAACCGTTCCTCCACCAGTCAGTGTAGCTGATTTCATGTTTTCTCTGTCAAAAACTAATAAAAATAATAAATAAATAAAACCACCCGAAGCTGTTTTTAAATAGTAAGAGTTTAAATGGGAAAAGTGTGAGGGAGCCGGCAGTGACAAACTCCAGGTTTAAGTTTATTTTTACTCTTTAATCAGATAAATTACATTATATACAGTGTTCAGCCTTTCTTATCACTCTTATTATCAGTTTACACAGTTTACTATCTCTTCTCTAACTGACTGTTTTCCAGCTCTAAAATACGAGCTGTACTAGAATAGTACTGTAAGCTAAGCTAGCATAGCATTAGCATTTGCTTTTGCCAAAGACTGACTGCATTTCTCTGTGTAAATTACAAGTTAAATTCATTACCTGTGACTTGAGTGGCACTTCTGAGGTAAATTTATGATTAGAATTGCATTGCTGAGGTAGCTAACGTTAGCAATTTAAATATATGACTAGAAAAGCACGTGAAGTTAATTTATGATTAAAATGGCAAAACTGTGATAATTTAGGTAAATTTAAAATTATAATTGTGAGGGTAAATTTACGATTATAATGTCATTGCTGAGGTAGCTAACATTAGCTGTTTAAATGTATTACTAGGATTACACAGCTGAAGTAAATGTCTGATTAATAGTCAAAACTTAGCTAAATGTATGGCTAAAATTGCACTATTTGGGTAAATTTATGATTAGAATTGCATAGCTAACATTAGTTGTTGGGATGTATAACTAGATTAGCACAGAATGAAGTAAATGAAATATTAAAATGGCAATACTGAGCTAAATTAATCACAACCATTTTACCACCCAGGTAAATATTTTATTTAAATTGTTTCAGAGGGTAAATTTATGGTTAGAATGGTTTTAGAGGGTACATTAATGATAAGAATAGCATTGCTGGGGTAGCTAATATTAGCTGTTTAAATGTGTGACTACGATTACACAGCAAGTAAATGTCTGATTAATATGTCACAACTAAATGTGTGACTAAAATTGCACTATTTAGGTAAATTTATGATTAAAATTGCATTGTTAAGGTATCTAGCATTTGCTGTTGGAATGTATAACAAGAATAGCACAGCTGAAATAAATGTTAGATCTATATATGTGACTATAACAGCATGGCTGAAATAAATTCATGATTAGAATAGCACTGCTGAGGTAAATATACTGTGATTTGTTGGTGTGTCTGCTGGAATATTAAAAATGTTAAATATTTAATCCAGAGTGTGGATGTGTTTCAGGAGGAACTCAGAACTGCTCTGAATCCCCTAAAGGAGAAACTGGAGATCTTTAAAAAGTGTAAACTGAACTGGGATCAGACTGCAGATCATATAAAGGTAAGAATGAGAAGATCTTCTGAGATCATGATTCTGAAATTAGTTCCCCAAATCAGAAGTAGGACAGTATAAAACACATTAAATATACAGTGTTTCTGACATTTACTTTCACTTTTATTTGATTACAGACGGCATGAACCCAATATATTTCATGTTTTGTTTGGTGAACTTTACTTCATTATACATTCGTTCCTGCATTTCAGACCTTCAACACGTTCCAAATAAAGATGGAACAGTAAAGCATTTACCACTTTATAATGTTTCCATTTCCACTTAAAAGATACCAAGAGATAAAGAGTTTCAGGTGTTATTTTCTCCCATAATTCCTACAAACATGAGATTGGGGACAGTTCAGTCCAGTACCTGTACCCTCTTCTTCCACAGACATGTCTTAGTAATGTGTGCAGCATGTGGTTTAGCATTGTCTTGTTGAAGAATACTGCATGATCTTGAGGAGCAGCACTGTTTAGAATAGCACTGCTGAGCTAAATGAATGATTAGAATAGCACTACTGAGGTAAAATAGCTGGTATTTGATTGGCTGATGGGCTCCTTCCTTCCAGACTCAGGCCCGACGCACAGAGAAGCAGATTAAGGAGGACTTTGAGAAGCTTCACCAGTTTCTACGAGATGAAGAGGCAGCCCGGATCACTGCGCTGAGGGAGGAAGAGGAGCAGAAGAGTCAGATGATGAAGGAGAAGATTGAGAAGATGAGCAGAGAGATATCAGCACTATCAGACACTATCAGAGGCGTAGAAGAGGAGATGGGAGCTGAAGACGTTCCATTCCTACAGGTGAGGAACATCAGTCAGACTGAAGTGAATCATCAGACTGATTTCTGATGGTTTACACACTTCTGATCTGATCTGTGAATAATCTCTGATCTTCACTGTGTGGAAGTGATGTGTAGTTTATTAATTATGATGTAATTCATTAATATTCCCCTGATTGTTTTACAGAACTATAAGACCACAGTGGAAAGGTGAGTCTCTCTCTCTCTCTCTCTCTCTGTGGTTCTGAACCCAAAGCTACAGCAGTACTGAACGGGTTCTGATGTTCTTCCAGAACCCAGTGCACACTGCAGGATCCAGAGAGCCAATCAGGAGCTCTGCTCAACGTGGAGAAACATCTGTCCAACCTGAAGTTCAGCGTCTGGAAGAAGATGCAGGAGATCCTTCAGTTTAGTGAGTCTCACTTTCTCTTCTCACATGCACTCACACGCCACATGTCATGGGACAGGAAGTGATGTCGTGTCCCGTGACTTTTGCCGTGTCCGTGTCTCGTAAACCTCACTATTTTTGTAAATATTTTATTAGATCTTTTCATGGGAAACACTGAAGATACGACTCTTTGATACAGTGTAAAGTAGTCAGTGTACAGCTTGTAGAAAATGTACAAATTGTAGATATTTAGTTTGATCATCATTATTTTCTAGCTCTGCTTTAAATCTCTTGGGTATGGAGTTCACTAGAGCTTCACAGGTTCACACTGGATTCCTTTACCCCTCCTCCATGATGACATCACAGATCTGGTGGATGTTACAGACCTTGTTCTCCTCCACCTTCTGCTTGAGGATGCTCCACAGGTGATCAGTTGTGTTTAGGTCTGGAGACATGCTCGGTCAGTTCATCACCTTTATCTTCAGCTTCCTCTGCAGGACAGTTGGAGTCGTCTTGGAGGCGTGTTTGTGTTTGGGGTCGTTATCGTGTTGGAAAACTGTCATGATTCCCAGTTTCTGATTGGAGGGGATCATGATCTGCTTCAGAAAGTCACAGTACATGTTGGAGTTCAGCTCCCCAGTGCAGGAATCACTCATACAGCCCCAGAACATGATGCTATCACCACCATGCTTAACTGTAGACAAGGGACAGTTTTCCTGGTACTCCTCACCAGGACGCCGCCACACATACTGAACACCATCTGAACCACACAGGTTTATCTTGATCTCCTCAGACCACAGGACATGGTTCCAGTAATTAGAGGTTGGCGGATCGATCCAAATATTGATACTATCGATACCCATGCTGGTATTGGTATTGAGCAATACTCGTCTAAAATATTGATACTCAAGCTTTTTTTTTATATATTTTTTTACACAAAATAAACAGAATTGGACTGAAAGGAGGAAAGTTCCTTATTTTTTAATTGTTTTTTCTAAGAACAATTCTATTTGAAAAAAGAAACAAAGAACTAGAAAAGATGTCTAGTGAGGGAGATAAATAAATATTTTCCTAATATTAAGGCAAACTTTGTTTTGTTACTGTTCCATTGTTTCTAAACAAAAATATCGATTGTGATAAAAAAGTATTTTGTTGTCACGTATAATGTTTGGCGTATAATTCTATCCTAGGTATTTTGAATCCTTTGGATCTATAAAGGTTAAATATTAAAAAGTGTCAGTATTGGTATCGATATCAGCAATACTGACCCTGCATTTACTTGGTATCAGATCAATACCAAAATTCCCATTATCGCCCACCTCTACCAGTAATTCATGCTCTTGGTCTGCTGGTCTTCAGTTTCTGAATCAGTTTCTCTGATTGTGCTATTTATAGGTTTATGTTTGAGTAAAATGAACATTGTTGTTTTATTCTATAAACTACAGACAACATTTCTCCCAAATTACAAATAAAAATATTCTCATTTACAGCATTTATTTACAGAAAATGAGAAATGACTGTAATAATAAAAAAGATGCAGAACTTTCAGACCTCAAATTATGCAAAGAAAACAAGTTCATTGTGTTTGTAAAGCGACAAAATGTGAAAAAGTTTAAGGGGTATTAATACATTTGCAAGCCATTGTATATAGGTGTGTGTTAATCAGGGTATTGTGTGTGTGTGTGTGTGTGTGCTGCAGCTCCTGTAACTCTGGATCTGAACTCTGCTCATCCTAATCTCATCGTATCTGGAGATCTGATCAGTGTGAGATTCAGTTCTGATAAACTGCAGCTTCCTGATAATCCAGAGAGATTTGATGATAATAGTTACTGTGTTGTTGGATCTGAGAGCTTTAACTCAGGAATTCACTGCTGGGATGTTGAAGTTGGAGATGGTGAATTCTGGGATGTGGGAGTGATGTTAAAATCTGCTGAGAGGAAGGGAGGTATATACTCCAGGAGAGGAGTGTGGTATCTGTGGCGGTGTTGGGATGGTACATATGGAGTCTGTTCTTCACCACAGAAATCCACTGTTCTCTCAGTATCAGTGAAAGTGAGGAGGGTGAGAGTTGAGCTGGACTGGAACAGAGGAAAACTCTCATTCTCTGATCCTCTCACTAACACACACTTACACACCATCACACACACTTTCACTGAGAGACTCGTTCCACTCTTCAATACCTATAGCGGCTCTCTAACTATCAGTCCAGTTCAGATCAGTGTATCTGTGAATCAGTGAATCAGTTCAGATCAGTGAATCAGTGAATCAGTTCAGATCAGTGTATCTGTGAATCAGTGAATCAGTTCAGATCAGTGTATCTGTGAATCAGTTCAGATCAGTGAATCAGTTCAGATCAGTGAATCTGTGAATCAGTGAATCAGTTCAGATCAGTGTATCAGTGAATCAGTTTGGTTTGATTCTGAGGGCTCTAACTGATTAAGGAGTGTTGTGATGCTCATCGCTATCTTACACCCCACCAACAGTCTATTATCACTCCTTCCTCCTGCATTGTTTAAATGCGTGTGGAGTTTATATTAGGATAAAATTATTAAAACAGAAATTCCTCTGATATTGCTGGAAATTGCACGGATATGATGAACAGATAGACCTTTAAGATAAATTACTTCACAGCGTCAACCAGCAGCTCAGTTTCCTCTGCTGAGAAGCTTTGGACACGGCCAGGTAGCTGCACCGTTAAAATAGCAATCCACCAAAGTCAGAGCTCACCTGACTCTTAAAGGGAATGATAAGCAAGAGACACTCTGATTGGTTTATTTCACGTTACGCCCAAAATTAACCACACCCATGATTAATGAAGAGAATTAGTACATGACTTTTGCTTTGCGTTTTGAGATGCACAAGGTGTACTTTTCCCATCATTACGATAGCAAAGACACACTGACACGCCCTAAATCACGCTGCACGATTAACTGCTCACCCATAGATCTCTAAAATAGGAACCTAACGTTGTAAATTCTTTTTTTCTCCTCAGTTTGAAAGGTCAGTTGCTCCACCCACTCATTACTCATCAGTGGTAACGCCCCAACACTCGTTTATGATCTCTGTAATCAAATAAAACACAAAGGAATTAGAAGAAATTCTACTTTTTAGTTTCTATTCTCCTCACTTTTAAAATCTTTTCTGATTTAGGGTTGTATTTAGGGGTGTTGCTGGGTTATATTGTGTCTAACTATAACACATTATTGATTATTAAATTAATGATTATTGTTTCTTCATTATTGATTTTTTTTATAAACAGCTTGTTTTTGGTTCTGGACACATCTATAAATTAATTTCCTGCAGTTTCCTGTGTGTTTTAATCTGTATAATGTTATAATCATTAATAAATGTGCAGTAAAATTGGTTTTATGTTGTTGAAAACGTTTGAAAGTAAGTAAAGATGAATCTTCTCCATTCAGTGTAATATAATAAATATATAAAAGAGCAGTTGTGGTGTGTTTTACTGCAGAACTCTACAGAACAGACTGTGTTACTCTATAAAATAATCCATTACATGAAGAAAGAATTTAGTAAATATGCTCTAGATATTCATATTCTAAAGCTAGAACCTGAGTATCTATTAAATCATTGATTATTAATGGTTATAAACATGCTATAGACTGGATTTGGGGGCGTATGGTATAGATGTGGTTTAAGATAAAATAAGATAATTCTTTATTAATCCCACAGCAGGGAAATTTACAGAGTTACAGCAGCACAGAGAACAGAACAGAAGAGATTTCAGGAAATATAAATATACATATACATACTAAGAAACCATCAAATATATTGATGGGTCTCTGAGACATTGTATCGTCCTCCTCCAAGGTGTTGGGCTTGATGGACTTTGCCAGTCAGCCGCTGCCTCCCTCTGGTGGCAGGAGGTGGAACTTGTCTGAGGACAGGCTTTAAACTGCACTGAAAAAACTGTTTAAATACTTTTTATTTCTATTTTACAAGTAGAACTTATTTCTATTATTAAGTAAATGTGCACAGTGAACTCTCCCTGTGAGTTTAATCAGATAATTTAACTGATTTAAACCAAGAAAAGTTCATCCTGGTAGAAAAGACTGCACACCTATGGTGAGGGAGGATTGGGGGACGTGCCTATTATGCAAATAAATACAAATAAATGATGTCAGGAGCCAATAGGAGAGTTGTACCTCTTTATCTTAATTTTTACTGTCTCATCTGCTAAATTTAGGTAATATTTATTCACAATATGTGGTGAACTCTACCCAAATAAAGTGATTAGAAACTTCCACACAGCAGAATCAGCAGGTGAATCAACAGCAGGAGAATTGAATCCTGCTCCTCAACACCTCGTGTAAATTAACTCTAATTTAAAACCTGTATAGATTATTAAATCATAATTATAATTATTTACTCCAGATGCACTTCTGAATTAACTACTTAGAATTACTATTTCAAACAACTAATTCATTGCAGTTGAAATGTGCTATGTAAGATTACAATACTCACATTTATAATTAAGAGTAGATGCTTTAATTTAATACTGTGATTTAGAGCCAGTTAATCTCTTATAATTTTAATAACTGTAAAATGTACAGATGCCTCCTTTTCCAGTGGAGTAGAGCTACGTTAGAGTAGGAACTGTAGCCTTCAGCCAGTCTAAAGCCGTATTCAGCAGCAGAGAAAGGGTTAACTTACTCTTTAACACTGTGGCCAGACAGCCAATCATTACACACTACATACTGCTGCCAGTGACAGGAGGACACGCCCAGTATGCAATGTCCCATTCCTTTCTACTAGCAAAAAGTAGCTGACAGACTGATGAATAACTACAGTGTGTTTGTACTGAAAGAAGCTACGGCAATACTCCAGATAAACCTGTTTTCCTGAGTTAACACAGCTCACGCTAACAACAAATAAAAAACAGGTCTGAAGAACACGTACAGTCCTGTGAAAAAGTATTTACCTGCTAAACCTGATAACTGGTTGTTCCACCCTTAGCAGCAACAACTGCAATCAAGCGTTTGCAGTAACTTGCAGTGAGTCTTTCACAGAGCTGTGGAGGAATTCTGTTCCACTTTTCTTTACAGAATTGTTGTAATTCCACCACATTGGAGGATTTTCCAGCATGAACCTCCTTTTTAAGATCATCCACAGCATCTCAATAGGATTCAGATCAGGACTTTGACTAGACCACTCCAAAGTCTTCACTTTGTTTTGGGTCGTTGTCCTGCTGCAGAACCCAAGTTCATTTCAGCTTGAGGTCAGGAACAGATGGCCGGACTCTGTGGTGGAGAATCCATGTGTGAAGATAATGATCTCATGCTCTCTGAACCCTGCACTCTATCACAATCTGAGCCCATTAATCCTGGCATTTTCCTCTTGAAATAGTCCCAGACGTCCCACTCTATATGCTGGTGATTTTAATAGTTACCACTCAGACTGGGGTTACAGCAATTCCAACAGTGATGGTGACGTCCTGGTGAAATGGGCTTCTGTAGATGCAACACTCCTATATGACCCAAAGGAGCCATGTACATTCTGGTCATCGAATGGCACTCGTGGTTTAATGGACCTGGATGATGAAACACTGGACTGACTTGCTGCAACAGAACTGAGGTTCTAAAGGACATACGCCAGAGATAGAGAACAAATCCACTGATGGAATCACCTGGTACTTCAGTATATTCAGGTAGTCAGCTGACCTCATTCTTTGCAGCAACTCCAGATCATAGCTCCGCCCCCACAGGCTTGTACGGTAGGCACTAGGCATGGGTGGGTAATCACTTGATGGGTAATCACTTCACCTGCCTCTCTTCTTACCCTGATGCTCCATCACTCTGGAACAGGATAAACATGGACTCATCAGACCTTCTATTGACCTTTCATTGCTCCAGAGTCTGATCTTTACTCTCTCTAGTAAACTGAAGCTGTTTTTACTGGTTTTCCTCACTGATAAGAGCTTTTCTTAAAGCTACAAAGCTGTTTAGTCCCTTTAATTCCTTCAATTCCCTTCACTGCATTGTGTGGGAAAGCTCTTACTTTCACTATTAAACAACATATCCCTGAGTTCTAGTGAAGTTTTTCTACCATTTATTTATTATATTATATTAAGTGAGCAGAGCAGGTAGGGGAGGAGTGAGCAGTGTGGGTAGGGGAGGAGTGAACAGAGCAGGTAGGGGAGGAGTGAGCAGAGCAGGTAGGGAGGAGTGAACAGAGCAGGTAGGGGAGGAGTGAGCAGTGTGTGCAGGAAGTGAAAGGAGCAGAGTGTGTACAGACGTCTACTTTTTGAAGAAACGGTTGGACAGTTTTTAGCTAATGTTCTGGAGAATTCCTCTGAAGGAAACTGATCAACACCTGGATCTACAAACACACCTGTAGAACCTGAAGAGAACCTGAGATCAGAGAGCGAGAACCTTCACACACCTGAAAGTGAAAGTCTGAGTGTTGTAACAGGAAGGAGAAGCAGGGAAAGAAAATGGCTTCTAAATCTTTCTTAGTGGAGGATCTCACCTGTCCTGTGTGTTTTGAGATCTTCAGGGTACCTGTGGTTCTGAACTGTAGCCACAGTGTGTGTAAAGAGTGTCTGCAGAAGTTCTGGGAGTCTAAAGGATCCAGAGAGTGTCCAGTTTGTAGGAGAAGATCTTCAATGGATCCTCCTCCAGTAAACCTGGCTCTGAAGAACCTGTGTGAGAACTTCTTACAGGAGAGAAGTGGGAGAACTTCAGCCGGTTCTGAGACACTCTGCAGTCTGCACGGAGAGAACCTCCGGATCTTCTGTCTGGATCATCAGCAGCCCGTGTGCTGGGTGTGTCAAACCTCGAGGAAACACACCGACCACAGATTCCGCCCCATTGATGAAGCTGCAACCGACTGCAAGGTAAAATCAGTGTGAACAGCTGTACAGCAGGAGTTTTTGATTTGTTTCTCTGTCAAATTCCTAATTTTAAAAATAATACAAATTCAGAAAATATAGATCTAGAAACATCTTTTAGAACTAGGTAGACAAAATACAGCAACAATAATGTGGAAAAAATTAAAATATATATAAAAAAAACAGTATTTTTTAGTGTTTTATAAAAAATATTTTTTTATTTGTAGGGATGCACAATGAACGAATTTTTAAACCGATATTTATGGGCTGACACATTTATCTGAATGCTGAAAAGAGACCAAGAAACACTGACTGTGCTATTTAAAAAATGACTGATTTAAGCTCATTTGTATTTATTTTCATTAGTTAAAATAGATTTATTGATGTATTTAACCTGTTAATTTAATAAAGAGGGATTAAAGCAGTCAGCTAAATAAAAATGAAATGAATTTATAAACAGAATTGTTTTATTTTATTAATTGTATACAGCTGGCTGAAAGCTAAAATTTAAAGTATATAAATGTTACAATTGTTTTAAAATGTATTTTTTTTTTTCTGTAAGTTATACATGTGTAATATTGGCATCGGCCCATACCTTATATTTAATCTTAAGTAAAAAAAAAAAAGGGCTGGGTGATATGGCCCTAAAATAATATCATATTTCAGGGTATTTTTGCGATAATGTCAGCATTGGCGTTAGGAAAAACATTGTATTTTTTTCACATCCAATTAATTTAAGTAAAAACAAAAAATCTATAAATGTTTGTCTATTTCCTAAACATTAACTCACTAAGACCCTGACTTTGTGTAAAATAATAATAGTGTAACAAAAAAAATAATAATAATCAAACAAAATTTACTACATAATAAAGGTTCAACATATGCATGAATATAAACTGCAAACTGACAATTAAAAATAACGTTACATACAGTAGATAAAAATCCAAAATATACTGTTTTCAAGAATACTGCAACTAAAGGAGTTTTTATCCTGCACATTTTTTTGGCTGTATTATTGTGTATAATATGATCTGGCACACCTCTACTAAACATTTAAGTTTACAATTTACCTCACTTTAGTTATAAAAGTTTAATTTAAGTTAGTTAAACCCATCATTTAAACACAATTCAGAAACTAATGAGAGAAAGTTAAAATGGCTAAAAACTGTTTAAAATGGACAATATTTACTATCTAAGAACGATAATGACTAGCAAACTAAGCTATGAACCCTGAGAGTCTGAGTGAAACTGTGATTTTATTACAAGTTTGGGTGTTTTTAGGATAAAATACAGCAAATTAACCTGATAAATGTATTAATTTAGATGAAATTTCCCCAATAAACTGTTGTTTCTCCACACAGTGTGGTGTTTTAGCGGTTAGCGCTGTGGCTAGGCTACCTGAGGGGAAGGTTTAGCTGTAATAATGGGGTGTAGACTCTCCATGAAGATAAATATGATGATTAATATTAAAGTTGGGTAGAAATGCAGAGATTTTTCTCTCTTTCTGAAGAGATTTTTACTCTAAAGGAGAAACTGCAGAAGTGCAGGGCTCATACCTGTCAAGTCTCCCGTTTTGGCCGGGAAACTACCGTATTTTACTCCTCTTTCCCGCCGTCCTCCCGTATTAGTATTTTCCCGTAAATTTCCCGTATTATATTAAAAAAAAAACTTTACTATTGAGGCGACAGGGCTCTGGTCACTGTGTGTCTCTTAACCAATGGTAGTGCCGGTTCAAGGACAAACTCCCGCCTTTCACGTGAAACAGCCAATCAGGTTCCTGGTTTCGCGGAGCGCAATGTAGGAAAGCCCCGCCCCCCTCGCTGTGAGAGCTAGTCGGAGCAGCTGACGTTAAAGCATATCTGGATAAACAGCGAGGTAACGGAGCTAAACATGTAAACTATGATGACGTTGTTTCTGAAACAGTCGGATCAAACCGACTGTGTGCTTAAGAAAATACAGCTTGTGACTCAGTTGGCTTAACTTTTCAATTAGATGTTCAACCTGCCCTGATCAGCCAATAACTATTTCATTTTCAAACTGTGTTTATTAATTTAGGTTTGCAGGCCTACTGTAAGCTATAATGAACGAAACTGTATTTATTTTATTAGTTCAGGGCTAGTTTAAGAGTATTGTGGTGTAATTTATTATTTAGAAGGGGCAGAAGTGATGGTTGATCTGGAGAGAGAGAAAATGTGAAGAGGGCTGAAATTAACTGACTGACAGGACTGGACTGATCAATAGAAAGAAGTATTAATTAAATTATTAATTGTTTAGGCCCCTTTGGACTAATATTTACTTATGCAATATATCTGGTCCATGTCATTTTTGTAAAAGCTGATGATTTCATGTAAATGTCTAGAAAAGGGTTTTACTTAGGCTGTATTATAAGAATTACATATGTAGGAATGTCCACAACATTTCAGTGTCAACAAAGATAGACCTGTCAGATTCTGATAATCTAATTGTAGTTTGTTAAAGGTTCCCAGGTGGTTATTTTAGATTTATTGTAAACCTGTCTTAAAATATAAGGCATTCTGAACCTCGGTTGGGTTGGTGGGCGACTCGAAGCAGGTAACGGAAAATTTCCCTTATTTTTAAGTCCAAAACTTGACAGGTATGGTTTTTAGCACGACGTAAAGCGATATAAACTGAATTACTGCTTTTATAAATTGTTTATCAGCATAAAACAGGATAAAATACAGCAAATTTATCTCATAAATGTATTAATTTAGATGAAATTTCCCCAATAAACTGTTGTTGCTCCACACAGTGTGGTGTGTTAGCGGTTAGCGCTGTGGCTAGGCTACCTGAGGGGAAGGTTTAGCTGTAATAATGGGGTGTAGACTCTCCATGAAGATAAATATGATGATTAATATTAAAGTTGGGTAGAAATGCAGAGATTTTTCTCTCTTTCTGAAGAGATTTTTACTCTAAAGGAGAAGCTGCAGAAGTGCAGGGCTAGCCTGGGGCTGTGTTTTTAGCCTTTAGCTCAGGAAGCTAGCTGAGTAGCATTAGCTTAACCCAGCAGTTTAGCTACCGTAGCGCCGTGTTTCTCTCCTGAATTAAACTCAGATAAACAGTGTAAAACTTTAGTATTAAAGTCATAAATCTGTGAATAGTGTTTATAGTAACCCTTCCTCCACCAGTCAGTGTAGCTGAGGTAGCGTTAGCTAAGCTAGCTAAGCGCTCTAACAGTAAAAGTTAGATATTATTACATTATTTCTCTGGATAAAACACCTATTTAATTATTAGAATTACTGTTAATATTAATCTGAATATTTCCATTTATAATGTGTGATTAGAAATAGTGTTTTATTTATTTTATACTGTTATTTGCTGGAGGATTGAACATGTTTGGTTGTGATAAAGGGTGTTTTGGTAACTCTGTTTGCCCTTTTCACCAAAATATCTAGTTACTATTCTTTGGTTCTAGATAAGAACTAAATTTAGAGTATCTGTCTGCGTCCTGCAGAACTACAGGAACACCATCTAACTTACTTTCATGCTGCCATCTACTGTGTCTGCAGTATATTGCATTATAGCTGTTCCTTTCTGATTTTTTGCTGTAAATATTCATCTCACCTCATTATTCTTGCCTTAAAAATGTTTTTATTTAATCAGTATAAAATATCTTATGCTGTACTATAGTTTAAACTACTTCTAGTGTTTATGGAATTACGTTCATCTTAACATTAGAGTGTTGCATGCCTAGTATATTTAAGCTCTACAGTATAATATTCATTCTGAAGGACATTAACCAACACTTAAATATATAAATATATATATTTGTTTTTAAAATAAATAAATAAATAGGTTTTTATTTTCATTTCTTGGTTTATTGAACTCCAACTCAATATATTCCATTAAAGTAATTTTCAAGTTAATCAGTATTAACAAGAAAATGAATATCCTGATGTAAAGAAAGTAATTATCATTAATGTTAGACTGTACAAAAATGACCAAATATTTTTTTAATATAATTATTATATTTAATTATATAAAACGAGGCAATTTTATAAGTTAACAACCAAAAGTTGACCAACACAAACTGTGCAGCAACAGATTCAGAGCTTGTCTCTAATTTTCTTTATCTATAAGGTGAATCAGCTGTAGGTAGGAGTGTGTAATAGAGTGAACACAGTGTTTAAAATTATACTGTATTTTATACAACAATAAACTATTAGAACTATAGAACTAAAGTCTCCTATTTGCTCATTGGAGCTGAAAAATGGATAGAAAGAAGCAGTTGGTCATAATGTTATTCTTGATCGGTGTTTAATGATATAAAGCACAATAATCTGTGCACAAGTGCTGTGATTTCAGGAACGAACATCTGATATGTATACATAACTGTATTTTATATATTAATAAAAGTTAATGTTATATATTCTGCAATGTAAAACCATACATTTGGATTATTCGACCACATGATTAATCATTTTGACTGTGTTGTTCGTAATCGATGACTAAAGAACTTTTTATTCTGGTGATTCTGACATGTTAACTGATATGAATATGTAACTTTGGGGCAAAAACTAAGGATTTTGAGTAAAGTACGTGCATGAGCTGCTCATCCATTATGTGGTGCTGTTAGTTAATGTATAATGTATATTTTATGTAAATTTATTTTTTTAATTTTATATTAAGTCTGAGGTCAAGCACAACTGAATGATGGGGAATAATTGTCAGGTAACTCTCTCAACACTATATATATTTTATTTTGAGAGTATTCAGTAAACACCTCAATAAATAAAAACAGTAATGAAACCCAGAGTGTAACATCATACCAGGAAAAACACGCGGTCACTGCAAGTTTTATTCCAACAAAGCAGAACTTATATAGCTTAAAGCTCACTGAGCCATTAAAATTAGCAATTAAAACCAGGTGTGAATCTACCTGAACCTGCAGCGACGCTGGACTTTTATAAATAAGATTACACACCCATGTTCTCCACAGTGTTCTGTCCAATTGTGCTACCCATCGATATGTGCTTCTTACCACCAGTTTTTATATATATGTGGGTTCCAATCACCTCAGTTCCTTTAACTGAACCCTGAGATATTACTCAGGCCTTCCAAATATCCTATTGAGATTCTGGGGGGAAATGTTTAAATATGGTGTTGTTTTTGGGGGTATTTTTACATTTAAAATACACTAGAGAAACACAGTTTGCTGGGGAACACCACTGGTCAGAACACTGGTGTTGGGTAATGTAGTTAAACTATAGTGTTACACAGAGTTTTAAAGCACCACGCTGGGTGTTACTAACAAAAATCCCAGTAAAGCAGATTTAAACATTGTTTTTACAACAATTTCAGTAACATATAAGGTAAACCTTTAAATTCGCTTAGATTGAGCAAAAACCGTAACTTACTTTACGTAGCGTCGCCATTTTGAAAAATGAGTGTTCCTTGTAGTTTTGAGACTCTTAGATTTTCAGGATCCAGAACCGAGTTTTGTTGGTGTAAATAATGGTTCAGAAATAGGTTCCACATTCCACACTGGTGGAAAAGGGCTAACAGTAAATAAGGATGTTGTTGTATTAGTGTTTTATTATTTACACAGTGTTTACTAAATGTGTTAATGTCTGAATTGTGATTTAATAATTCACATAGCATAGTTTACTACCTCTTTACTAACTGGCTGTTTTACAGCTGAAAGATACGAGCTGTTCTAGGATAGTACTGTTAAGATAGTATTGCTAAGCTAACTTAGCCTTAACATTAGTTGTTTTAGCTTAATTATTTACCTACATGTGACTTGCATAGCACTGCTGAGATAAATTTATGACTAAATCAACTCTGCTAAATAATAAATCAATTATTAGAATAGCACTGTGAGGGAAAATTATTATTAAAATGGCAAAACTGAGCTACATTTATCACTAAAATTGCACTACTCAGGAACATTTATGATTAGAATAGCAATGCTAAGGTAGGATTAGCTTAAGCTACATATAAAGCTATGTATGTGACTATAACAGCATGGCTGAAATAAATTCATGATTAGAATAGCACTGCTGAGGTAAATATATTGTGATTTGTTGGTGTGTCTGCTGAAATATTAAAAATGTTAAATATTTAATCCAGTGTGTGGATGTGTTTCAGGAGGAGCTCAGAACTGCTCTGAATTCCCTAAAGGAGAAACTGGAGATCTTTAAAGAGTGTAAACTGAACTGGGATCAGACTGCAGATCATATAAAGGTAAGAATGAGAAGATCTTCTGAGATCATGATTCTGAAATTAGTTCCCCAAATCAGAAGTAGGACAGTATAAAACACATTAAATATACAGTGTTTCTGACATTTACTTTCACTTTTATTTGATTACAGACGGCATGAACCCAATATATTTCATGTTTTGTTTGGTGAACTTTACTTCATTATACATTCGTTCCTGCATTTCAGACCTTCAACACGTTCCAAATAAAGATGGAACAGTAAAGCATTTACCACTTTATAATGTTTCCATTTCCACTTAAAAGATACCAAGAGATAAAGAGTTTCAGGTGTTATTTTCTCCCATAATTCCTACAAACATGAGATTGGGGACAGTTCAGTCCAGTACCTGTACCCTCTTCTTCCACAGACATGTCTTAGTAATGTGTGCAGCATGTGGTTTAGCATTGTCTTGTTGAAGAATACTGCATGATCTTGAGGGCAGCACTGTTTAGAACAGCACTGCTGAGGTAAATGAATGATTAGAATAGCTCTACTGAGGTAAAATAGCTGGTATTTGATTGGCTGATGGGCTCCTTCCTTCCAGACTCAGGCCCGACGCACAGAGAAGCAGATTAAGGAGGACTTTGAGAAGCTTCACCAGTTTCTACGAGATGAAGAGGCAGCCCGGATCACTGCGCTGAGGGAGGAAGAGGAGCAGAAGAGTCAGATGATGAAGGAGAAGATTGAGAAGATGAGCAGAGAGATATCAGCACTATCAGACACTATCAGAGGCGTAGAAGAGGAGATGGGAGCTGAAGACGTTCCATTCCTACAGGTGAGGAACATCAGTCAGACTGAAGTGAATCATCAGACTGATTTCTGATGGTTTACACACTTCTGATCTGATCTGTGAATAATCTCTGATCTTCACTGTGTGGAAGTGATGTGTAGTTTATTAATTATGATGTAATTCATTAATATTCCCCTGATTGTTTTACAGAACTATAAGACCACAGTGGAAAGGTGAGTCTCTCTCTCTCTCTCTCTCTCTCTCTGTGGTTCTGAACCCAAAGCTACAGCAGTACTGAACGGGTTCTGATGTTCTTCCAGAACCCAGTGCACACTGCAGGATCCAGAGAGCCAATCAGGAGCTCTGCTCAACGTGGAGAAACATCTGTCCAACCTGAAGTTCAGCGTCTGGAAGAAGATGCAGGAGATCCTTCAGTTTAGTGAGTCTCACTTTCTCTTCTCACATGCTCTCACACGCCACATGTCATGGGACAGGAAGTAGTGTTGTGTCCCGTGACTTTTGCCGTGTCCGTGTCCCGTAAACCTCACATTTTTGTAAATATTTTATTAGATCTTTTCATGGGAAACACTGAAGATACGACTCTTTGATACAGTGTAAAGTAGTCAGTGTACAGCTTGTAGAAAATGTACAAATTGTAGATATTTAGTTTGATCATCATTATTTTCTAGCTCTGCTTTAAATCTCTTGGGTATGGAGTTCACTAGAGCTTCACAGGTTCACACTGGATTCCTTTACCCCTCCTCCATGATGACATCACAGATCTGGTGGATGTTACAGACCTTGTTCTCCTCCACCTTCTGCTTGAGGATGCCCCACAGGTGATCAGTTGTGTTTAGGTCTGGAGACATGCTCGGTCAGTTCATCACCTTTATCTTCAGCTTCCTCTGCAGGACAGTTGGAGTCGTGTTTGTGTTTGGGGTCGTTATCGTGTTGGAAAACTGTCATGATTCCCAATTTCTGATTGGAGGGGATCATGATCTGCTTCAGAAAGTCACAGTACATGTTGGAGTTCAGCTCCCCAGTGCAGGAATCACTCATACAGCCCCAGAACATGATGCTACCACCACCATGCTTAACTGTAGACAAGGGACAGTTTTCCTGGTACTCCTCACCAGGACGCCGCCACACATACTGAACACCATCTGAACCACACAGGTTTATCTTGATCTCCTCAGACCACAGGACATGGTTCCAGTAATTAGAGGTTGGCGGATCGATCCAAATATTGATACTATCGATACCAACACTGGTATTGGTGTTGAGCAAAACTCGTCTAAAATATTGATACTCAAGCTTTGTTTATATATATTTTTTACACAAAATAAACAGAATTGGACTGAAAGGAGGAAAATTACTTACTTTTTATAGTTTTTCCTAAGAACAAGTCTATTTGAAAAAAGAAACAAAAAAGAAAGAACTAGAAAAGATGTCTAGTGAGGGAAGGATTTTTTTTTGTATTATGGTTTCTCCTTTTCTACCTCAAAAAATATATTTTCCTAATATTAAGGCAAACTTTGTTATTGTTTCTGTTTCTCTGATTTTGCTATTTATAGGTTTATGTTTGAGTAAAATGAACATTGTTGTTTTATTCTATAAACTACAGACAACATTTCTCCCAAATTACAAATAAAAATATTCTCATTTAGAGCATTTATTTACAGAAAATGAGAAATGGCTGAAATAACAAAAAAGATGCAGAACTTTCAGACCTCAAATAATGCAAAGAAAACAAGTTCATTGTGTTTGTAAAGCGACAAAATGTGAAAAAGTTTAAGGGGTATTAATACATTTGCAAGCCATTGTATATAGGTGTGTGTTAATCAGGGTATTGTGTGTGTGTGTGTGTGTTTGTGTGTGTGTGTGTTTGTGTGTGTGTGTGTGTGTGTGTGTGCTGCAGCTCCTGTAACTCTGGATCTGAACTCTGCTCATCCTAATCTCATCGTATCTGAAGATCTGATCAGTGTGAGATTCAGTCCTGATAAACTGCAGCTTCCTGATAATCCAGAGAGATTTGATAATAGGTTCTGTGTTGTTGGATCTGAGAGCTTTAACTCAGGAATTCACTGCTGGGATGTTGAAGTTGGAGATGGTGAATTCTGGGATGTGGGAGTGATGTTAAAATCTGCTGAGAGGAAGGGAGGTATATACTCCAGGAGAGGAGTGTGGTATCTGTGGCGGTGTTGGGATGGTACATATGGAGTCTGTTCTTCACCACAGAATCCCACTGTTCTCTCAGTATCAGTGAAAGTGAGGAGGGTGAGAGTTGAGCTGGACTGGAACAGAGGAAAACTCTCATTCTCTGATCCTCTCACTAACACACACTTACACACCATCACACACACTTTCACTGAGAGACTCGTTCCACTCTTCAATACCTATAGAGGCTCTCTAACTATCAGTCCAGTTCAGATCAGTGTATCTGTGAATCAGTGAATCAGTTCAGATCAGTGTATCTGTGAATCAGTGAATCAGTTCAGATCAGTGTATCTGTGAATCAGTGAATCAGTTCAGATCAGTGTATCTGTGAATCAGTTCAGATCAGTGTATCTGTGAATCAGTGAATCAGTTCAGATCAGTGAATCAGTGAATCAGTTCAGATCAGTGTATCTGTGAATCAGTGAATCAGTTCAGATCAGTGAATCAGTTCAGATCAGTGTATCTGTGAATCAGTGAATCAGTTCAGATCAGTGAATCAGTGAATCAGTTCAGATCAGTGAATCAGTGAATCAGTTTGGTTTGATTCTCAGGGCTCTATCTTACATTCTGATTAAGGCGTGTCGTGATGCTCATTGCTATCTTACACCCCACCAACACTCTTTTTTCACTCCTTTCTCCTGCATTGTTTAACCACACCCCTGATTATTTACGAGAATTAGTACATTTCTTTTGCGTGTTTTGAGCCGTGCAATGTGTACTTTTCCCGTCGTTACGATAGCAAAGACACACTGACCCACCCTGAATCAAGGGGTTCACTGCTCACCTGTAGATCACTAAAATAGGAACCTGAATGTTGTAAATTGTTGTTTTTCTCCTCAGTAAGTACAGTTGCTCCACCCACTCATTACTCATCAGTGGTAACGCCCCCAACACTCGTTTATGATCTCTGTAATCAAATAAAACACAAAGGAATTAGAAGAAATTCTACTTTTTAGTTTCTATTCTCCTCACTTTCAAAATCTTTTCTGATTTAGGGTTGTATTTAGGGGTGTTGCTGGGTTATATTGTGTCTAACTATAACACATTATTGATTATTAAATTAATTGATTATTGTTTCTTCATTATTGATTTTTATTATAAACAGCTTGTTTTTGGTTCTGGACACATCTATAAATGAATTTCCTGCAGTTTCCTGTGTGTTTTAATCTGTATAATGTTATAATCATTAATAAATGTGCAGTAAAATTGGTTTTATGTTGTTGAAAACGTTTGAAAGTAAGTAAAGATGAATCTTCTCCATTCAGTGTAATATAATAAATATATAAAAGAGCAGTTGTGGTGTGTTTTACTGCAGAACTCTACAGAACAGACTGTGTTACTCTATAAAATAATCCATTACATGAAGAAAGAATTTAGTAAATATGCTCTAGATATTCATATTCTAAAGCTAGAACCTGAGTATCTATTAAATCATTGATTATTAATGGTTATAAACATGCTATAGACTGGATTTGGGGGCGTATGGTATAGATGTGGTTTAAGATTAAATAAGATAATCCTTTATTAATCCCACAGCAGGGAAATTTACAGAGTTACAGCAGCACAGAGAACAGAACAGAAGAGATTTCAGGAAATATAAATATACATATACATACTAAGAAACCATCAAATATATTGATGGGTCTCTGAGACATTGGCTGTATTCGGAATGGCATACTACATACTACTCGCGTACTAAATCTGCCTAAAGCTAGTATGCAGTACACAGTATGTGACCAAACTGAGGATCTGTAGTGCACTACAGGTACCCGGATGGTGTACTACTCCGCTCCGATTCCGCAGTGTGCATGGAGAGCTATCTTCCTGGTGTACTGCATCCCAACATGCATTGCAACTGGCTTCTCCAGCTCGCTTCAGAAAAAAAACAAGATGGAGGCGAGTGCGAGAGAATTATGGAAATATATATATTTTTAAATTAAGGGAATTATTTTGGAAAGTATTGGCTCACCGCTGTCGAGACCCTTCGCTGCCGCGGCCGAGCACTCTCCGCGGCCGTGTCCCTCCGCTGCCTCGGCCGTGTCCCTCCGCGGCCGGGACCCTCCGCTGACGGTGATTATTTACTACATTTGCCTTGATGTAGTAAATAATTCCCTCAGTTTTAATAAATTATTCTGTTATTTTAATAAATAATTCCCTCAGTTTTAATAAATTATTCTGTTATTTTAATAAATAATTCCCTCAGTTTTAATAAATTATTTTGTTATTTTAATAAATAATTTCCTCCGTTTTAATAAATCGTTCTTATTTATTTAATAAATAATTCCAATAAATTATTCTGTTATTTTAATAAATAATTCCCTTCGTTTAATAAATCGTTCTGTTGATTTAATGAATAATTCCCTCAGTTTTAATACATTTTTTTTTAAATAAGGGAATGATTTGAATACAAATTAATAAAATTGTTTCACTTGTGTTGAGATTGTGTAAATATGAATGAGAGTTTGTTTAAATGTTTTCTTCTTGTTGGTATTTATATAGATGAAAATAGTAATCTACTAAAATAGATAGGAAAACATATTTAACTGGAACATACTTGGGTTGTGGGGGCTGCTGCTAAATGGTTGTTAGAATTGGGTTAACTGCACTTACATTAAACTCTAAAATAAAAGCAGCCGTTGCTGTTCTGGACAGTATGCAGATCTCATTAGTCTTAATAATCAAAAGGTAGGACATTTTTCATGTTCTTTCTGTTTACAACTCACTCTGAGGAATTCGGAGCACTACAGAGCACTGACTGGTGTGTCAGGGACCGTGTAGGGTACTACAATCAAAAGTAATGCAGTACTGAATACTACATACTGGGCAGTGTGTAGTATTCAGTACATACTAGTGCAGTACGCAGTATAGTAGTATGCCATTCCGAATCGTCCTCCTCCAAGGTGTTGGGCTTGATGGACTTTGCCAGTCAGCCGCTGCCTCCCTCTGGTGGCAGGAGGTGGAACTTGTCTGAGGACAGGCTTTAAACTGCACTGAAAAAACTGTTTAAATACTTTTTATCTCTATTTTACAAGTAGAACTTATTTCTATTATTAAGTAAATGTGCACAGTGAACTCTCCCTGTGAGTTTAATCAGATAATTTAACTGATTTAAACCAAGAAAAGTTAATCCTGGTAGACAAGACTGCACACCTATGGTGAGGGAGGATTGGGAGACGTGCCTATTATGCAAATCAATACAAATAAATGATGCCAGGAGCCAATAGGAGAGTTGTACTTCTTTATCTTAATTTCTACTGTCTCAGCTGCTAAATTTAGGTAATATTTAATCACAATATGTGGTGAACTCTACCCAAATAAAGTGATTAGAAACTTCCACACAGCAGAATCAGCAGGTGAATCAACAGCAGGAGAATTGAATCCTGCTCCTCAACACCTCGTGTAAATTAACTTTAATTTAAAACCTGTATAGATTATTTAATTATAATTATAATTATTTACTCCAGATGCACTTCTGAATTAACTACTTAGAATTACTATTTCAAATAAATAATTCATTGCAGTTGAAATGTGCTGTGTAAGATTACAATACTCACATTTATAATTAAGAGTAGATGCTTTTATTTAATACTGTGATTTAGAGCCAGTTAATCTCTTATAATTTTAATAACTGTAAAATGTACAGATGCCTCCTTTTCCAGTGGAGTAGAGCTACGTTAGAGTAGGAACTGTAGCCTTCAGCCAGTCTAAAGCCGTATTCAGCAGCAGAGAAAGGGTTAACTTACTCTTTAACACTGTGGCCAGACAGCCAATCATTACACACTACATACTGCTGCCAGTGACAGGAGGACACGCCCAGTATGCAATGTCCCATTCCTTTCTACTAGCAAAAAGTAGCTGACAGACTGATGAATAACTACAGTGTGTTTGTACTGAAAGAAGCTACGGCAATACTCCAGATAAACCTGTTTTCCTGAGTTAACACAGCTCACGCTAACAACAAATAAAAAACAGGTCTGAAGAACACGTACCGTCCTGTGAAAAAGTATTTACCTCCTAAACCTGATAACTGGTTGTTCCACCCTTAGCAGCAACAATTAATCAAGCGTTTGCAGTAACTTGCAGTGAGTCTTTCACAGAGCTGTGGAGGAATTCTGTTCCACTTTTCTTTACAGAATTGTTGTAATTGCACCTCATTGGAGGATTTTCCAGCATGAACCTCCTTTTTAAGATCATCCACAGCATCTCAATAGGATTCAGATCAGGACTTTGACTAGATCACTCCAAAGTCTTCACTTTGTTTTTCTTCAGACATTCAGAGCTGATCTTGCTGGTGTGTTTTGGGTCATTGTCCTGCTGCAGAACCCAAGTTCATTTCAGCTTGAGGTCAGGAACAGATGGCCGGACTCTGTGGTGGAGAATCCATGTGTGAAGATAATGATCTCATGCTCTCTGAACCCTGCCTGCTTTCACAATCTGACCCCATTAATCCTGACATTGTCCTCTTGAAATAGTCCCAGACGTCCCACTCTATATGCTGGTGATTTTAATAGTTACCACTCAGACTGGGGTTACAGCAATTCCAACAGTGCTGGTGACGTCCTGGTGAAATGGGCTTCTGTAGATGCAACACTCCTATATATGAAACACTGGACTGACTTGCAGCAACAGAACTGAGGTTCTAAAGGACATACGCCAGAGATAGAGAACAAATCCACTGATGGAATCACCTGGTACTTCAGTATATTCAGGTAGTCAGCTGAACTCATTCTTTGCAGCAACTCCAGATCATAGCTCCACCCCCACAGGCTTGTACGGTAGGCACTAGGCATGATGGGTAATCACTTCACCTGCCTCTCTTCTTACCCTGATGCTCCATCACTCTGGAACAGGATAAACATGGATTCATCAGACCTTCTATTGACCTTTCATTGCTCCAGAGTCTGATCTTTACTCTCTCTAGTAAACTGAAGCTGTTTTTGCTGGTTTTTCTCACTGATAAGAGCTTTTCTTAAAGCTACAAAGCTGTTTAGTCCCTTTAATTCCTTCAATTCCCTTCACTGCATTGTGTGGGAAAGCTCTTACTTTCACTATTAAACAACATATCCCTGAGTTCTAGTGAAGTTTTTCTACCATTTATTTATAAGTGAGCAGAGCAGGTAGGGGAGGAGTGAGCAGTGTGGGTAGGGGAGGAGTGAACAGAGCAGGTAGGGGAGGAGTGAGCAGAGCAGGTAGGGGAGGAGTGAACAGAGCAGGTAGGGGAGGAGTGAGCAGAGCAGGTAGGGGAGGAGTGAGCAGAGCAGGTAGGGGAGGAGTGAACAGTGTTAGTAGGGGAGGAGTGAGCAGAGCAGGTAGGGGAGCAGTGAGCAGTGTGTGCAGGAAGTGAAAGGAGCAGAGTGTGTACAGACGTCTACTTTTTGAAGAAACGGTCGGACAGTTTTTAGCTAATCTTCTGGAGAATTCCTCTGAAGGAAACTGATCAACACCTGGATCTACAAACACACCTGTAGAACCTGAAGAGAACCTGAGACCAGAGAGCGAGAACCTTCACACACCTGAAAGTGAAAGTCTGAGTGTTGTAACAGGAAGGAGCAGCAGGGAAAGAAAATGGCTTCTAAATCTTTCTTAGTGGAGGAGCTCACCTGTCCTGTGTGTTTTGAGATCTTCAGGGTTCCTGTGGTTCTGAACTGTAGCCACAGTGTGTGTAAAGAGTGTCTGCAGAAGTTCTGGGAGTCTAAAGGATCCAGAGAGTGTCCAGTTTGTAGGGGAAGATCTTCAAATGATCAGCCTCCAGTAAACCTGGCTCTGAAGAACCTGTGTGAGAACTTCTTACAGGAGAGAAGTGGGAGAACTTCAGCCGGTTCTGAGACACTCTGCAGTCTGCACGGAGAGAACCTCCGGATCTTCTGTCTGGATCATCAGCAGCCCGTGTGCTGGGTGTGTCAAACCTCGAGGAAACACACCGACCACAGATTCCGCCCCATTGATGAAGCTGCAACCGACTGCAAGGTAAAATCAGTGTGAACAGCTGTACAGCAGGAGTTTTTGTTTGTTTCTTTGTCAATTTCTTAATTTTTAAAATAATTAGAATTCAGAATATAAAGATCCAGAAACACGTTTTATAACTAATAGTGTGACTTCAAATATTGCATTTAGAAAAAATAAATATAGATTTTAGGTTGCTAAAAATAGCATAAACATTTTACAACAATATTGTAGAAAAATCCTAAAAATATTAAATGGTAAACAAACATTTTGGTATTTATTAGGAAAGCATACATTTTTATAGGGATGCACGAAAATATCAGAATTTTATAGTGATTCGTATTTGAATGATATTTCCAATATATTTGTATGCTAAAAAATGACAAAGCAACACTGACGGCGCTACTTTAAAATTCTTTGATTTAACTTCATTTTATTTATTTTTGTTAGTTTTAATAGACCTATTATTTAATTTAACCTGTTAATTTAATACAAAATGTTTAATACTGTGATCAGTCTGTGTAAGAACCATTTACATAAATAAATATAAATATTATTAGACATAATTTGCCACACCTCTACTAGATATGTAAGTTTACAGTTAAATCCAATATTTAAAACACAATTCAGAAACTAAATAAGAGATATTTAAAATAGTAATGGCTAAAACAGTTTAAAATGGACAATCTAGGACAATATTAACTATCTAAAAAGGGTAATGACTTACTAACTAAGCTATAAACCCTGAGAGTCTGTGTGAAACTGTGATTTTATTACAGGTTTGGATGCACAAAACAGGATAAAATACAGTAAATTCATCTCATAAATGTATTAATAAACTAATTAGTAAACCAATAAACTGTTGTTGCTCCACACAGTGTGGTGTGTTAGCGGTTAGCGCTGTGGCTAGGCTACCTGAGGGGAAGGTTTAGCTGTAATAATGGGGTGTATACTCTCCATGAAGATAAATATGATGATTAATATTAAAGTTGGGTAGAAATGCAGAGATTTTTCTCTCTTTCTGAAGAGATTTTTACTCTAAAGGAGAAGCTGCAGAAGTGCAGGGCTAGCCTGGGGCTGTGTTTTTAGCCTTTAGCTCAGGAAGCTAGCTGAGTAGCATTAGCTTAACCCAGCAGTTTAGCTACCGTAGCGCTGTGTTTCTCTCCTGAATTAAACTCAGATAAACAGTGTAAAACTTTAGTATTAAAGTCATAAATCTGTGAATAGTGTTTATAGTAACCGTTCCTCCACCAGTCAGTGTAGCTGATTTCATGTTTTCTCTGTCAAAAACTAATAAAAATAATAAATAAATAAAACCACCCGAAAGCTGTTTTTAAATAGTAAGAGTTTAAATGGGAAAAGTGTGAGGGAGCCGGCAGTGACAAACTCCAGGTTTAAGTTTATTTTTACTCTTTAATCAGATAAATTACATTATATACAGTGTTCAGCCTCTCTTATCACTCTTAATATCAGTTTACACAGTTTACTATCTCTTCACTAACTGACTGTTTTCCAGCTCTAAAATACGAGCTGTACTAGAATAGGACTGTAAGCTAAGCTAACGTAGCATTAGCATTTGCTTTTGCCAAAGACTGACTGCATTTCTCTGTGTAAATTCCAAGTTAAATTCATTACCTGTGACTTGAGTGGCACCTCTGAGGTAAATCTATGATAAGAATTGTTTCTGATAGTAAATTTATGATTAGAATTGCGTTGCTGAGGTAGCTAACGTTAGCAATTTAAATATATGACTAGAAAAGCACAGCTAAAGTAAATTTGTTTAATAAAATGGCAAAACTGAGGTAAATTTCTGACTAAAATTGCAATACTTATGTAAATTTAGGATTAGAAGGGCAAGGTAGGATTAGCTAGCTATCTATATATGTGACTATAACAGCATGGCTAAAATAAATTCATGATTAGAATATTGTGATTTTGTTGGTGTGTCTGCTGGAATATAAAACTGTATTTAATAATTATATTTAAGTGTTAATTTTTAAATAGTTTTTTGTTGGAATATTTAAACTATTTAATTTATACTGTGGTGAAAAACTTGGCAAAACGAATAAATACCTGCGAAAAAAAATAGTATTTGGTCTTAGAATAATACACCTCTAGTAATTAAATGTAATAAAGTGTAATATAAAATGCTATCAGTGGGTTTATGGTGGAAAACACTGTGAATATTGTAGAATAGCTGGTGATTGGCCGAAGATGTTCTGCTGTTTTTATCAGATTGGAGTTCTGTGTGAATTAAGTTCTAGAAAACAGAATTTCTTTATTGGATGTGTTTCAGGAGGAGCTCAGAACTGCACTGAATCCCCTAAAGGAGAAACTGGAGATCTTTAAAAAGTGTAAACTGAACTGGGATCAGACTGCAGATCATATAAAGGTAAGAATGAGAAGATCTTCTGAGATCATGATTCTGAAATTAGTTCCCCAAATCAGAAGTAGGACAGTATAAAACACATTAAATATACAGTGTTTCTGACATTTACTTTCACTTTTATTTGATTACAGACGACATGAACCCAATATATTTCATGTTTTGTTTGGTGAACTTTACTTCATTATACATTCGTTCCTGCATTTCAGACCTTCAACACGTTCCAAATAAAGATGGAACAGTAAAGCATTTACCACTTTATAATGTTTCCATTTCCACTTAAAAGATACCAAGAGATAAAGAGCTTCAGGTGTTATTTTCTCCCATAATTCCTACAAACATGAGATTGGGGACAGTTCAGTCCAGTACCTGTACCCTCTTCTTCCACAGACATGTCTTAGTAATGTGTGCAGCATGTGGTTTAGCATTGTCTTGTTGAAGAATACTGCATGATCTTGAGGAGCAGCACTGTTTAGAATAGCACTGCTGAGGTAAATGAATGATTAGAATAGCACTACTGAGGTAAAATAGCTGGTATTTGATTGGCTGATGGGCTCCTTCCTTCCAGACTCAGGCCCGACGCACAGAGAAGCAGATTAAGGAGGACTTTGAGAAGCTTCACCAGTTTCTACGAGATGAAGAGGCAGCCCGGATCACTGCGCTGAGGGAGGAAGAGGAGCAGAAGAGTCAGATGATGAAGGAGAAGATTGAGAAGATGAGCAGAGAGATATCAGCACTATCAGACACTATCAGAGGCGTAGAAGAGGAGATGGGAGCTGAAGACGTTCCATTCCTACAGGTGAGGAACATCAGTCAGACTGAAGTGAATCATCAGACTGATTTCTGATGGTTTACACACTTCTGATCTGATCTGTGAATAATCTCTGATCTTCACTGTGTGGAAGTGATGTGTAGTTTATTAATTATGATGTAATTCATTAATATTCCCCTGATTGTTTTACAGAACTATAAGACCACAGTGGAAAGGTGAGTCTCTCTCTCTCTCTCTCTCTCTCTCTCTGTGGTTCTGAACCCAAAGCTACAGCAGTACTGAACGGGTTCTGATGTTCTTCCAGAACCCAGTGCACACTGCAGGATCCAGAGAGCCAATCAGGAGCTCTGCTCAACGTGGAGAAACATCTGTCCAACCTGAAGTTCAGCGTCTGGAAGAAGATGCAGGAGATCCTTCAGTTTAGTGAGTCTCACTTTCTCTTCTCACATGCTCTCACACGCCACATGTCATGGGACAGGAAGTAGTGTCGTGTCCCGTGACTTTTGTCGTGTCCGTGTCTCGTAAATCTCACATTTTTGTAAATATTTTATTAGATCTTTTCATGGGAAACACTGAAGATACGACTCTTTGATACAGTGTAAAGTAGTCAGTGTACAGCTTGTAGAAAATGTACAAATTGTAGATATTTAGTTTGATCATCATTATTTTCTAGCTCTGCTTTAAATCTCTTGGGTATGGAGTTCACTAGAGCTTCACAGGTTCACACTGGATTCCTTTACCCCTCCTCCATGATGACATCACAGATCTGGTGGATGTTACAGACCTTGTTCTCCTCCACCTTCTGCTTGAGGATGCTCCACAGGTGATCAGTTGTGTTTAGGTCTGGAGACATGCTCGGTCAGTTCATCACCTTTATCTTCAGCTTCCTCTGCAGGACAGTTGGAGTCGTCTTGGAGGCGTGTTTGTGTTTGGGGTCGTTATCGTGTTGGAAAACTGTCATGATTCCCAGTTTCTGATTGGAGGGGATCATGATCTGCTTCAGAAAGTCACAGTACATGTTGGAGTTCAGCTCCCCAGTGCAGGAATCACTCATACAGCCCCAGAACATGATGCTACCACCACCATGCTTAACTGTAGACAAGGGACAGTTTTCCTGGTACTCCTCACCAGGACGCCGCCACACATACTGAACACCATCTGAACCACACAGGTTTATCTTGATCTCCTCAGACTACAGGACATGGTTCCAGTAATTAGAGGTTGGCGGATCGATCCAAATATTGATACTATCGATACCAACACTGGTATTGGTATTGAGCAATATTCGTCTAAAATATTGATACTCAAGCTTTTTTTAAATATATTTTTTTTACACAAAATAAACAGAATTGGACTGAAAGGAGGAAAATTACTTACTTTTTTATAGTTTTTCCTAAGAACAATTCTATTTGAAAAAAGAAACAAAAAAGAAAGAACTAGAAAAGATGTCTAGTGAGGGAAGGATTTTTTTTTTTGTATTATGGTTTCTCCTTTTCTACCTCAAAATATATATTTTCCTAATATTAAGGCAAACTTTGTTATTGTTTCTGTTTCTCTGATTTTGCTATTTATAGCTTTATGTTTGAGTAAAATAAACATTGTTGTTTTATTCTATAAACTACAGACAACATTTCTCCCAAATTACAAATAAAAATATTCTCATTTAGAGCATTTATTTACAGAAAATGAGAAATGGCTGAAATAACAAAAAAGATGCAGAACTTTCAGACCTCAAATAATGCAAAGAAAACAAGTTCATTGTGGTTGTAAAGCGACAAAATGTGAAAAAGTTTAAGGGGTATTAATACATTTGCAAGCCATTGTATATAGGTGTGTGTTAATCAGGGTATTGTGTGTGTGTGTGTGTGTTTGTGTGTGTGTGTGTTTGTGTGTGTGTGCTGCAGCTCCTGTAACTCTGGATCTGAACTCTGCTCATCCTAATCTCATCGTATCTGAAGATCTGATCAGTGTGAGATACAGTGATGATAAACTGCAGCTTCCTGATAATCCAGAGAGATTTGATGATTATAGTTTATGTGTTGTTGGATCTGAGAGCTTTAACTCAGGAATTCACTGCTGGGATGTTGAAGTTGAAGATAGTAATTACTGGGATGTGGGAGTGATGTTAGAATCTGCTGAGAGGAAGGGAGATATATTCTCCAGGAGAGGAGTGTGGTTTCTGTGGTGTTGTTATGGTAAATATAAAGTCAGATCTTCACCACAGAACTACACTGATCTCTCAGTATCAGTGAAAGTGAGGAGGGTGAGAGTTGAGCTGGACTGGAACAGAGGAAAACTCTCATTCTCTGATCCTCTCACTAACACACACTTACACACCATCACACACACTTTCACTGAGAGACTCGTTCCATTCTTCTATACCTATAGAGGCTCTCTAACTATCAGTCCAGTTCAGATCAGTGTATCTGTGAATCAGTGAATCAGTTCAGATCAGTGTATCTGTGAATCAGTGAATCAGTTCAGATCAGTGTATCTGTGAATCAGTGAATCAGTTCAGATCAGTGTATCTGTGAATCAGTTCAGATCAGTGTATCTGTGAATCAGTGAATCAGTTCAGATCAGTGAATCAGTGAATCAGTTCAGATCAGTGAATCAGTGAATCAGTTTGGTTTGATTCTGAGGGCTCTATCTTACACTCTGATTAAGGCGTGTCGTGATGCTCATTGCTATCTTACACCCCACCAACACTCTTTTTTCACTCCTTCCTCCTGCATTGTTTAACCACACCCCTGATTATTTACGAGAATTATTACATGTCTTTTGCGTGTTTTGAGCCGTGCAATGTGTACTTTTCCCGTCGTTACGATAGCAAAGACACACTGACCCACCCTGAATCAAGGGGTTCACTGCTCACCTGTAGATCACTAAAATAGGAACCTGAATGTTGTAAATTATTGTTTTTCTCCTCAGTAAGTACAGTTGCTCCACCCACTCATTACTCATCAGTGGTAACGCCCCCAACACTCGTTTATGATCTCTGTAATCAAATAAAACACAAAGGAATTAGAAGAAATTCTACTTTTTAGTTTCTATTCTCCTCACTTTCAAAATCTTTTCTGATTTAGGGGTGTATTTAGGGTTGTTGCTGGGTTATATTGTGTCTAACTATAACACATTATTGATTATTAAATTAATGATTATTGTTTCTTCATTATTGATTTTTTTATAAACAGCTTGTTTTTGGTTCTGGACACATCTATAAATGAATTTCCTGCAGTTTCCTGTGTGTTTTAATCTGTATAATGTTATAATCATTAATAAATGTGCAGTAAAATTGGTTTTATGTTGTTGAAAACGTTTGAAAGTAAGTAAAGATGAATCTTCTCCAGTCAGTGTAATATAATAAATATATAAAAGAGCAGTTGTGGTGTGTTTTACTGCAGAACTCTACAGAACAGACTGTGTTACTCTATAAAATAATCCATTACATGAAGAAAGAATTTAGTAAATATGCTCTAGATATTGATATTCTAAAGCTAGAACCTGAGTATCTATTAAATCATTGATTATTAATGGTTATAAACATGCTATAGACTGGATTTGGGGGCGTATGGTATAGATGTGGTTTAAGATTAAATAAGATAATCCTTTATTAATCCCACAGCAGGGAAATTTACAGAGTTACAGCAGCACAGAGAACAGAACAGAAGAGATTTCAGGAAATATAAATATACATATACATACTAAGAAACCATCAAATATATTGATGGGTCTCTGAGACATTGTATCGTCCTCCTCCAAGGTGTTGGGCTTGATGGACTTTGCCAGTCAGCCGCTGCCTCCCTCTGGTGGCAGGAGGTGGAACTTGTCTGAGGACAGGCTTTAAACTGCACTGAAAAAACTGTTTAAATACTTTTTATTTCTATTTTACAAGTAGAACTTATTTCTATTATTAAGTAAATGTGCACAGTGAACTCTCCCTGTGAGTTTAATCAGATAATTTAACTGATTTAACACAAGAAAAGTTATAATATTGCAATATTAAAAAATGTTTAACGCTTAAAGGCAGATTAAAGTGAACCAGTTCATCTCAATTCTATTAAAAGTCACAGTATTGATGGTATTGATGGGGCAGGTTAAAGTGGGAGTAACAGTACCAGTATAAACAATAGTGCAAATATAGAGGTATGACATTAAAGCTGGTTAAATTAATCGAGTGCATGCCTGTTCTGTAAAAAGTCACAATAAAGACAATAAGAAAAGAGTGTGAGCAACAGATAGAAAAACTCAGTGCCATTAAAAAGGCATTGAATGATGGATATAAGGAAGATATAAACAAACTGCAGAGTGAGATCATAAGAGAACAAGTACATATTGTGGAATATCCTCTGAAAAAATTAACCGACTGAAACAGTTTTTTGTATAGAGCACTCGTATTTAAAACAAAAGAGCAAATTATAAACAACAGTTTAAAACAAAAAACAATGTGAGGGAAAAACAGAAAAACCTAAAGCTTGCTGTGACACTGGTATTGGCACCCTTTACATTAAATTAGTACGGAAACACATTTTTACTCACCTGTGCTAAATCCCAAAGGATAATCACCTGTGACAATTGATCAGTGCCCATGTGACAAGAATTAGCCAATGAATGATGATTTCAGGGTTTTAAAAAGCCATACGTTGGGCCATGTTCTTTTGTTACAATGGTGAAGACAATGGAGCTGTCTGAGGACATCAGAAATGCTGTTATTAACAAACACAAGACTTTCAAATGGTATAAGGCCATCTCCAAAGACCTTGGTATCCCAGTTTTAACAGTGCACAATGTTATTAAGAAGTTTGCCAAGCATGGAACTGTCAAGAACCTCTCGGGTGTGGTGGAAAGACGACAATTAACTAGAGACGTCTTCGAAGGTTGGTGCAAATGGTGGAAAAAACACCAAGGCAAACATTCAAAGAACTGAAGGTCAACCTGGAACAGTCTGGGGTCATGGTTTCAACCATAGACTGTGTATAGCTGGACAGAGCATCGTCTCTTAATGGTGAAGCCACCACAGGTCGGGCGCCCCCTGCTGTTCGGCTGCAGAAAGCTGTGTAACTCCACCCATCCCCATAGGTTTCAATGGCAAAACAGAACAACTTTCAATCACGTTTTTTTCTAATATACTGTAATTCTACCTCCTTTAATTAAATGCAGCAGCTAGTGTAACCTCTGATTATATTGTTAAATTTTTATATCCCCACAGAATTCGTTTTTTTAAAACGTTATTCAGCTCTATTCAAAAAAGGTGTGGTTATTGTAAAAGGGCTGGTTATGGGCAGGACCAATAACAGACTCCGCTCCGCTCCGCTCTGCAGCCTGTGACCTCGAGGCAGCCCTCAGGGGCGGGGTTATTTAAATGAGTAGGAGCTCTCCACAGTTTTTCTCCCTCCTCTGGTCTCTACTGCGCTCTACAGACTCGGGTTTCAGGATCACCAACATGGAGGAAGATTTTGGCTTCATTTTCATTGAATGAATGGGAACGGAGACACGGCGTCCATCTTTTTTTACAGTCTCTGGTTTCGACAAGTACTATACGCCACACACTAAACCAAGCAGAGCTTCATGGGCGAAGGCCAAGGAAGAAACCATCGCTGAAGAAAAGACAAAAAAAAGGAACGATTGATCTTTGCCAAAGAGTACCTTAAAAACCCCAATCCTTCTGGGAAAATGGTCTGTGGACAGATGAAACATGAATAGAAAATCTTTGGGGTGAGTTGAAATCTGCCATTGGGAAAAAGAACCCTGCAAACATTCAAGAGCTTGAACAAACTGCAGAGGAAGAGTGGGAAAAAATACCAGCTGAGATGTGCAAGAAGCTTATAGATGGCTACAAGAAACATTTGGATGCTGTCATCACAGCCAAAGGGTGTGCAACCAAATACTAGCAAGGGGTGCCCTTATTGCTGCACATGCTGTTTATTCTGTTTTGTCTTTAAAATTGCAACATGCAAGTTGAAAACAATGTTTTTTTGTTGTTGTATTACTTTGGACCTCCAATGAAAAAAATCCTAAAGATATTACTTTGGTATATTTACATTTATTTCTGAAGATATTGTACAGGTTATGCAAAAAAGGAAGGGGTGCCAATAATGGTGAGAAGGACTGTATATGTATATATATATACATATGTGTGTGTGTGTGTGTGTGTGTGTGTTTCTATTGTTTAGATATGTTGTTTTCTGTTTATGTACAGCACTTTGAGCTGAAATTTAATGTATTAAAGATGCTATGTAAAGTATCAGTAATAGTTTATTATTATTATACTGATTTACTGTATAATTAAGCTCCGCCTCCCGAGACACTTTATCTCATTATCAGCCTCATTACTGAACCAGATGAGTTGATAGATAGATAGATAGATAGATAGATAGATAGATAGATAGATAGATAGATAGATAGATAGATAGATAGATAGATAGATAGAACTTTATTGATCCCTTGGGAGGTTCCCTCAGGGAAATTAGGGTTCCAGTAGCAGCATCAATACAGTACACACAGATAGAAACAAAGAGTAGGTGTATATAAAGTGTATATAAACAATATAAAGTGCAAAGCAAGTAGACAAAAGTATAAAACATCAAATATAATTAGTATAACTATAAATATAAATATGCAGTGAATGTATTTGAATAGAATTTTTATTGCACTTATTCCGTATGTATTATTTTATTGCACTTATTCCGTATGTATTATTTTATTGCGCTCATTCCGTATGTATTATTTTATTGCGCTCATTCCGTATGTATTATTTTATTGCACTTATTCCGTATGTATTATTTTATTGCACTTATTCCGTATGTATTATTTTATTGCACTTATTCCGTATGTATTATTTTATTGCACTTATTCCGTATGTATTATTTTATTGCGCTTATTCCGTATGTGTGATACCTTCCTTATCGCACTTTATATCCTCCTGTTATAACACACACACACACACACTTTATTATAATTTATTAAACACACACACACACACACTTTATTATAATTTATTAAACAGCACACACACACACACACTTAATAACCATAACGATATGCAGTTTAATATAGAGTAAGATCTTTTTGAGGAATGTCCAACATCACACACATTTACACTTTTAAAAATGTTTAAAAACTCTCTTTAGCTTCAAATTCTACTCTTTATCTTACACACACACACACACACACACACACACACACACACACACACACACACACAGGTGTTAGTTTCCCACCGTGTTTAAAGAAGTTATTTGATAAAAAAAAAGTAAGATGAAGGTGAAGGCCACTGTGGGAATCAGCAAAAACAACCCCAAATGTCCCAAACATCTCTCCTCCCATATTCAGAGTTTTTTCATAATATTAAAATGTTCTGTATTGTAGATTTTAATACTAAACTCATCCAAACTATTAATAAAAACATATGGAATTATTTAGTAAAGAAAAAAGTGTTAAAGGGGAACCTAATGGTGTGAAATGTACTTTTATTGTAGTAAAACATGATAAAAAGTTCTTACCTTTAATGAATAGCTCACCTCCGTTCCCCCACAGCGTTCAGAGATCCAGAAATTTTAACAGTTTCAACAAACACCCTTCAGACTGGGTGATACGGGGCATAATTTACCCTGATAAATCACTTTTTACACCGTTATCCAGCTCAAAGTAGCTCCACACCTCCTTACTAGAATCTGGAGAGCCCTGACATTTAAAACGAGGCATTAATAACTTAAAAAGTACAGAAGAAGCTTATTAAAAACTACTGTTTACATCCCATAACACTATAAGCTTCAGCTCCGAGCGCCGCCATCACTGTACTGATGATAACACCAGGAGTAATGGCGATGCTCGGAGCTGTAAACAGTGTTTTTAATGAGCTTCTTCTGCACTTTTCTAAGTTATTAATGCCTCGTTTTAAATGTCAGGGCTCTCCGGATTCTTGCAGTTTCTATGAATCTAGCAATTCATCAAAGGTAGGAGCTTTTTATAATTTTTTACTACAGCAAAAGTCCATTTTACACCGGACTTCTCCCTTTAACAAACCAGAATATGTTTTATATTTGACGTTTTCTTGTTTAGATGATGAGTTTTGAACATCTCTGCTGGATTTTCTCAGTCAGTTTTATGAGGTAGAGTCACCTGGAATTCAGGCTTTCAGTTAACAGCTGTGCTGAACTCATCAAGAGTTAATTACTTGAATTTCTTGTCTCTTAATAAAGTGTTTGAGAGCATCAGTTAAAGTAAAGTAGTGAAGAGGTAGAGTTACAGGTATACAGTGAATAGTTTCTTTGATTTTATCAAATTGAAAACCTCTGGAATATAATCAAGAGGAAGATGGATGATCACAAACCATCAAACCACCAAACTGAACTGCTTGAATTTTTGCACCAGGAGTAAAGCAGCATAAAGTTATCCAAAAGCAGTGTGTAAGACTGGTGGAGGAGAACATGATGCCAAGATGCATGAAAAAAACTGTGATTAAAACCAGGGTTATTCCACCAAATATTGATTATTTCTGAACTCTTAAAACTTTATGAATATGAACTTGTTTTCTTTGCATTATTTGAGGTCTGAAAGCTCTGCATCTTTTTGTTATTTCAGTCATTTCTCATTTTCTGTAAATAAATGCTCTAAATTACAATATTTTTATTTGGAATTTGGGAGAAATGTTGCCTGAGTAAAATGAACATTGTTGTTTTATTCTATAAACTACAAACATAAACCTATAAATAGCTAATCTGATTGTGACAATCTCGTCTTGTTTTGCGTCTCTCTGGTCTGTCCCTGTGTTGATTTACCCTCTGCACGTGCCCTGTGTGTATCCTGTGTTTCCCTCCCTGGTTCTTACCTGTTCGTTTGTAGCTCCGCCCCCTGGTCCCAGGTGTTTTTCCAGAGCTGTATCTGCCTGAAACTGAACTTAATCATGATCAGTTTTGTGTTAATTCAGTGTGTTAAAAACTTAGGAACTGAGTTTCTTTTACTCTAATTTAAATACCTCTGGTTTACAGAAAGTTTCTTTTACTCCCTCAAATTTTAATACCCCTGATTTACAGAAATCATCTTCACCACCTGGACCACCCGGAACAGCAGGACCAATTGGAGAACGTGGACCATCTGGACCACGTGAACCAGCAGGACAAAAAGGTCTACTTGGACTACCTGGACCACCAGGACCACCTGGACCAAGTGAAAAAGTGTAATATGGGAAATGTGATTTAAAATAATGTGAATAAAGTTTTATGTGTACAGTATCAAAAGCGACTTACAAATATTAATGTACATTTAGAAATAGAGGACATAGAAGTTAAAAAAAAATTGCAGCATTAGCGTTAAGAGCTAATTAGCGCTTTCGCCATTCAGAGATAAGTATTATCGGACTGTAACCTGCTGCTAACTCCTGCTAGCTGGAGCAGCATTATCTTTACCTGCTAACCGCATTAAGCGCTAATTAGCTATTTTGCCATGTTGGGATGAGAATTTTTAGACTGTAGCATGCTACTAACCCTGACTAGCACTGCCGGAGCAGCATTAGCATTACCTGCTAACCGTGCTAAACGCTAGTTATCTCTTTCACCGTACAGAGGTGAGTATGTCGGACTGTAGCCTGCCGCTAACACCGGCTAGCACTGCTGGAGCAGCATTAATATTACCTGCTAACCGCGCCAAATGCTAGTTAGCACTTTCGCCAATCAGAGGTGAGTATTAGCAGACTGTAGCTTGCTACTAACCCTGGCTAGCACTGCTGGAGCAGCATTAGCATTACCCGAATTTATAGCATGTATAGCAGCAGCCAATGACGCTTCCATTCACTTCTGGTGCCGTACTGAGCTGCAGCCTTTCCAGTAGCTCCGTCTTTTGTGTATTTTTTAGCCTTTTTCCTATCCTATGGACATGGAATCCACTTTCGCGAGCACGTGGGAAACTAACCTTGTTTACACGAGGGAAGAGTTGCTGGCGCTGCGAACAAAGGAACACGCCGGCCAGACGCATCGCATCCCGGCAGAGCTGCGCCGACCGTATCGCGGGTGTAGAGCTGGAGCGAAGCTAAAGGCTAAGCGCATGGAGAAATGCTGGAGGTTTAAACCATCTGTTCCTTCCGTGGTGATGGGGAATGTGAACGCTCTGACCAACAAGACGGATGAACTGGCGGCGCTGGTTAGTAACCAGAGGGTGTATCAGGAGTGTAGCATTTTATGCTTCACAGAAACGTGGCTAATCAGCAACATACCGAATGCTAACGTGGATATTCCCGGCTTCACCACCGTAAGAGCGGACAGAGACCCCAAACAGAGCGGAAAAAACAAAGGTGGGGGGCTCGTGCTGTTTGTGAACATCAGATGGTGTAACCCAGGACATGTAACTGTGAAGATCATCTGCTGTTGGGATGTTGAACTGTTGGCGGTGAGTCTTCGACCCTACTACATGCCCAGAGAGCTTTCACACGCCATTGTTATTTGTGTTTACATCCCTCCTCGCGCTGATGCCGAGACCGCGTGTGACGTCATTCACACAACCATCGCGAGACTTCAGACACAGCATCCTGAAGCTTTCATTGCCATCTCGGGGGACTTTACCAACGTCACACTGGACTCAGTGCTCCCTGCATTCCACCAGTATGTGAACTGTCCCACCAGGAAGAACAGAACTATTGATCTCCTTTACTCCAACCTAAAGGATGCATACTCCGCCACACCTCTACCCCCTCTGGGATAATCTGACCACAACCTGATCTACCTGCAGCCCCAGTACAAGCCCCAGGTCCGTAGGCAACCTGCATCTACACGCTCTTTCAGGAAATGGTGTCCTGGTGCTGAGGCAACTCTCAGGGACTGTTTTGAGTCCACTGAATGGAGTGTATTGCAGGAGCCATACGGGGAGGACATTGAGGGGATTACACACTGCATGACGGACTACATGAACTTTTGCATGGACATTGTTGTTCCTGTGAAAACTGTGCGTTGTTTTGCTAACAACAAGCCCTGGATAACCAGCAATGTTAAAGGCCTTTTAAACAAGAAGAAGAGGGCCTTTAAAGAAAACAACCAGGAGGAGCTTAGGAGCGTACAGAGGGAGCTCAAAGTCCATTTGCGAGAGGCCAAGGAGTCCTACAGGAAGAAGGTGGAGCAGAAGCTGAGAGAAAATGACATGAGGGAGGTATGGAATGGAATGAAGACAATCACTGGCTGTAAGCAGAGGATGGACAGTGCTGCAGATGGTGAAGTAGAGAGAGCCAATGAGTTCAACACCTTCTACAACCGGTTTGACTGCCCTGTTCAAGACCCTACAGCTCTGGTAGACACCTCCTCCACACCCCCCCTCATCTCATCAAGCAACTCAGCCCCCGCTCCCCCCTACTCCCCACACTCAGCTGTCCTGACCACCAGCACCACTGTAGCCCCCCCTCCTCCTCCCCTTCTGCACACCTTCACTGCTGACCAGGTTAGAGGTGAACTTAGGAGACTCCACCCAAGAAAGGCAGCTGGCCCAGACAAAGTGTGTCCCAGTCTACTAAAGTCATGTGCAGCTGAGCTGGGGGCTCCCCTGCAGCACATCTTCAACCTGAGTCTGCGTTTGGGGAGGGTCCCCACACTGTGGAAGACAACATGCCTGGTTCCAGTACCCAAGAAGACACATCCCAGTGAGCTCAATGACTACAGGCCGGTCGCTCTTACATCACATATCATGAAGACCCTGGAACGTCTGCTTCTACACCACCTCAGACCCCAGGTCCAACATGCAATGGACCCCTTACAATTCGCCTACAGAGAGAAAGTGGGAGTGGATGATGCCATACTGTACTTTCTCCACCGGACCCACTCTCATCTGGACAGAGGAAGCAGCACTGTGAGAGTCATGTTCTTTGATTTTTTCCAGTGCTTTCAACACCATTCAGCCTCTCCTCCTGAAAGACAAGCTGGTGGGGATGCAGGTGGATCCATATTTGGTCTCCTGGATCACAGACTATCTCACTGACAGACCTCAGTATGTCAGGCTGAAGAACTGTACATCAGAGACTGTGGTCTGCAGCACAGGAGCACCACAGGGGACTGTGCTCTCCCCGTTTCTCTTTACACTCTACACCTCAGACTTCCAGTACAACTCTGAGACATGCCACATGCAGAAGGTTTTGGACGACACTGCCATTGTGGCATGTATACGGGGAGGAAAGGAGGAGGAGTACAGACACCTTGTGGAAGACTTTGTGTCGTGGTGCAATAGGAACAACCTGCTGCTTAACACCTCCAAGACCAAGGAGATGGTGGTGGACTTCCGCAGGGTCAGGCCACCCACACAGCCAGTATCTATTGTGGGAGTTGATGTGGAGATGGTGAAGACCTACAGGTATCTCGGACTGCATCTGGATGATAGGCTGTACATTTGCACTCCTGGACACTTTACTGTACATTTGCACTCCTGGACACTTTACTGTACATTTGCACTCCTGGACACTTTACTGTACATTTGCACTCCTGGACACTTCACTTTACTGCACATCCTGTACATTTGCACTCCTGGACACTACACTACACACAACTTAAATACAACACCTGCACAGGTTTATGTTTAATATTGTCATATCTGCTGATACCCGCTATCTCCTATACTTAAATTATTCTTTTACTGCACTACTTCATATCTACGACTAATTACTTCCACACTTTGTATAGCGTTTTGTATTTATATATTTATGTATATATTTTAAAGTCTCAGTTTTAGAATTTTTATTTTATTTTATAGTTTTAGTCTTACTACACTTATTGTTTGTTTGTTTCTACTGTGTTGTGTATTTAACTTGGATCTCCGTGGAAACCGTTGCGTAGTGTAATTATGGTCGGGACTAAAATTACCGGAGGAGCACGGAGTTCAGAGAAAAACAGTAGATAATTCAGCCTGTAATTTTCTCAGATGACGTCTGAGAAAAACACCAACATGATCGTTCTGGACGGGAGTAAAATCACAGAGGATAAAAAAACCCATAAAAGAGAAAATTACCCAGAACTCCCTAAAGTCCTCATTAATTTCTTATTAGGAGGAGCACATCACTCCTATTCTTAAACCCACTGGATATTACTTTGTTTCAGAATAGAATTAAAGAGAATGTTATTTTAAACTGAATTAGGTGATGTAGAGAATTAAAAGCATTAGAGCCCAGACACTGGATACTTTTAAATCCAAGCTAAAAACATGTGGCTGTTTAAGGAGCTTTAAGCTCAGTTTTAAGGCAGCTGTTCTAACAGCTGTGTAACTCTTATGAGCTGTAGCAGCACTTATCTCATTCTCATCTAAATGCAATGCAATTTAAAAATAGATTTTAAATGCTTTAATTGCTTTATTCTTTTATTTTATTTGTTTGACATTTTCTATGTTTTTTTGTAAAGCACTGAATTGCCACTGTTTCTATACAAATAAACTTTACTGGGATTAAACATCTGTTTAATTTAATTTCTCCTCGACTTCCCAGGACCCTGTAGATGTAGGTGATCATCTGATACAGTCGGTATAAAACTCTCTAACAGTAAGAACTGAAGGGGTAAATGTAGGAGGAACAGTGGAATTACTGTAGAATAAGGAATTAATTTCTCCCCAGGATTTTGAGCTTCTTCTTAATACTTTAACCCTTTCAGACCCTGCATCCATTACAACGGTCATCATTTATTTTCTTTATTTTTAAATGTTTTGTTGCACATAACACTATTTAAGAGCTGTTGTCCAACAGAACAGTTTATAAACCAATAAAACAATAACTTGGCTAATTTTGACTAATTTACTGATTTAGAAGTGAATAAAGTAATGAAATAAAAATATCAATAGGAAATTATTGTAAAATATTACACTTTAATGCAATGGAAATTAAAAAAGCTATTAATTCTATAAAGCTATTATTCTTTTCTGTGCATTACAGACAGAAAACAGCATTCTTACATTTTTTACATCACTGGAGATAATTCAGGTGTGAAAGGGTTAATATTTTGCCTTTTTTTGATTCAAGTGTTTTTAGAAATTCACTCGAATAACTAAAGCCACAATTTGTTTACTATGTGTTGAGTGTATTGTTTGAGTACTGTGTGCGTATTGTGTTCATACAATGTGAGTATCATGTAAGTACTGTGAGTACTGTTTAAGTTTTGTGTACGCACTGTGAGAATAGTTTGTATTGTGTGAGTACTGTGTGAGTATTGCATGAGTACTGAGCGAGTTGTGAGTATTGTGTGAGTATTCTTTGAGTACTGTGCAAGTTGTGGGTATTCTGAGAGTATTATGTGAGTGCTGTGTACATAATGTGTGAGTATTATGTGAGTATTTGGTAAGTATCGTGTGAGTATCATGCTAGTATTGTGTGAGTATAGTTTGTATTGCACAGGTATTGTGTAAGTATTGTATGAGTATTGTGTGAGTACTGCAAGAGTATTGAGTGAGTATTGTGTGCGTATTCAGTGAGTTTTGTGAGTATTCTGTAAGAGTTCTGTGTGAGTATTTGGTGAGTACTGTGTACTCTATGGGTACTGTGTGTGTACTATGTGAGTATAGTACTATGTGAGCACTGTGTAAGTATTCAGTGAGTAATGTGTGAGTACTGTATAAGTATTTAGTGAGTGCTGTGTGAGTACTGTGTGAGGATTGTGTGAGTATTCAAGGAGTACTATATGAGTATTCTGTGTGAGTACTTTGTGAGTATTGTGGGAATACTGTGTGAATACAGTTAGTATTGTTTTGTCTGGCCAGATGTTAAAAGAACAGATGATGTAAGGAGCTCAGTTTCCTGTTTGGTGTTTTGTGTGTGTTTAAATGTTTTAGACGTAAATATGAGTAAGATCTGGAAGCTTCCAGAAAAGGAGAAATTTAAGATTCAGACTGAAGAGAGACGACAGAACTTCTGCTTTTTAAACGCTTTAGGAACTTCTGAATTAAGCAACTCGTCTTTTTACAACCCTGAGAAAAACTCATCAACTCACCTCAGAGAAAACTCCAATACAGAGAACCAGCAGACCACGTCCAGACCACGTCCTCACAACGTCCTCACAGCGTCCTCACAGCGTCTACAGAACGTCCTCACAACATCTACAGAACCTCCTCACAGCGTCTACAGAACGTCCTCACAACATCTACAGAATGTCCTCACAACATCTACAGAACGTCCTCACAGCGTCTACAGAGCGTCCTCACAACGTCCTCACAACATCTACAGAACGTCCTCACAACATCTACAGAACGTCCTCACAGCGTCTACAGAGCGTCCTCACAACGTCCTCACAACATCTACAGAACGTCCTCACAACATCTACAGAACGTCCTCACAACATCTACAGAACGTCCTCACAGCGTCTACAGAGCGTCCTCACAACGTCAACAGAACGTCCTCACAGCGTCTACAGAGCGTCCTCACAACGTCAACAGAACGTCTACAGAACGTCCTCACAGCATCTACAGAATATCTTAACTGCTGTAAGGATGTGATTCTCTATTATTATACTCTTATTATACTATTATTAGACTTTTTAAATTTCTGTTTGGTTTTAATTTGAGTTAACTTTTATACAGTTATACAGTATAATTAATTAATTTTAATTTAATTTAAACTTTATAATTTACTAATTTAATTTGCATATTAATGTTATGTATTAGCCGCTCACTGAACTTCTGAGTTTCATCCAGGTACGACTGATTTTTAATATCCTGAATTCATACTGCATCAATCTGTCATTTCAACAATGTTTTATGTGAAGATAAAATCCAAAATACATCCTGGCTTCTTTAGAAGTATTGAGATGATCATATATACAGTACTGTGAAAAGGTTTAGGCACTAAAGCAAATGACACTAATCCATTTATCTCAGCAATACGAGTGTTTTTACCCGAAAAAGGATCCAAATAAACATTAATACAGTAAAACGTAAGGAGTACTTCTAATTTTGAACTATAAGTATGTTTTATATCCTGTGAGCCGAGCTGAAGAATAAAGTGTAGAGATTCCAGATTTCTCCTGGATGCTCCTCAGCCAGCATGTGTATATTATTATGTTCAGTTCCATCAGCAGCTCACCTGATTTACCACATTTACCAATTTACCACCAAACCAGGTGTTGATTAATATGATGAGAACTAGAAATAATAACTCTATTAAACTCAGATGAGGAGGAGGAGAGATTAGGAGATGTTGTTTTAAGGAAAACTTTAGCTTTTTGTAAAATTGCTGTTTGTATTTATTGTAATGCTGTAATGTGTTTTACTGAGATAATAAACACTTACTGCACAGATAAGAAGCTTTTTCTTTACTGAAATTCCCCCAAGTGCCTACAACTTGTGCACAATACTGTATATGCTTAAAATTAGATTTTTATTATGTTATATTAATGTAGCTAAGAGCAAAAACATCAAAACAAAGATGAAAAAGTTGTAATTATGAAGTTTTTTGAAGTTTGTTTCAGTGTTTGAGAAATTAACAGAGCAGTTCATTTTAAGTGCTCAGGTAGAGTAGGGCAGAGTGGGGTAGAGTAGGGCAGAGTGGGGTAGAGTAGGGCAGAGTGAGGTAGAGTAGGGCAGAGTGAGGTAGAGTAGGGCAGAGTGGGGTAGAGTAGGGCAGAGTGGGGTAGAGTAGGGCAGAGTGAGGTAGAGTAGGGCAGAGTGAGGTAGAGTAGGGCAGAGTGGGGTAGAGTAGGGCAGAGTGGGGTAGAGTAGGGCAGAGTGAGGTAGAGTAGGGCAGAGTGAGGTAGAGTAGGGCAGAGTGAGGTAGAGTAGGGCAGAGTGGGGTAGAGTAGGGCAGAGTGAGGTAGAGTAGGGCAGAGTGAGGTAGAGTAGGGCAGAGTGAGGTAGAGTAGGGCAGAGTGGGGTAGAGTAGGGCAGAGTGAGGTAGAGTAGGGCAGAGTGAGGTAGAGTAGGGCAGAGTGAGGTAGAGTAGGGCAGAGTGAGGTAGAGTAGGGCAGAGTGGGGTAGAGTAGGGCAGAGTGGGGTAGAGTAGGGCAGAGTGGGGTAGAGTAGGGCAGATTGGGGTAGAGTAGGGCAGAGTGGGGTAGAGTAGGGCAGAGTGAGGTAGAGTAGGGCAGAGTGAGGTAGAGTAGGGCAGAGTGAGGTAGAGTAGGGCAGAGTGGGGTAGAGTAGGGCAGAGTGGGGTAGAGTAGGGCAGAGTGGGGTAGAGTAGGGCAGATTGGGGTAGAGTAGGGCAGAGTGGGGTAGAGTAGGGCAGAGTGAGGTAGAGTAGGGCAGAGTGAGGTAGAGTAGGGCAGAGTGAGGTAGAGTAGGGCAGAGTGGGGTAGAGTAGGGCAGAGTGGGGTAGAGTAGGGCAGAGTGAGGTAGAGTAGGGCAGAGTGGGGTAGAGTAGGGCAGAGTGAGGTAGAGTAGGGCAGAGTGGGGTAGAGTAGGGCAGAGTGAGGTAGAGTAGGGCAGAGTGGGGTAGCGTAGGGCAGAGTGAGGTAGAGTAGGGCAGAGTGGGGTAGCGTAGGGCAGAGTGAGGTAGAGTAGGGCAGAGTGAGGTAGAGTAGGGCAGAGTGGGGTAGCGTAGGGCAGAGTGAGGTAGCGTAGGGCAGAGTGAGGTAGAGTAGGGCAGAGTGGGGTAGAGTAGGGCAGAGTGAGGTAGAGTAGGGCAGAGTGAGGTAGAGTAGGGCAGAGTGAGGTAGAGTAGGGCAGAGTGGGGTAGAGTAGGGCAGAGTGAAGTAGAGTAGGGCAGAGTAGGGCAGAGTGAGGTAGAGTAGGGCAGAGTGGGGTAGAGTAGGGCAGAGTGAAGTAGAGTAGGGCAGAGTAGGGCAGAGTGAGGTAGAGTAGGGCAGAGTGAGGTAGAGTAGGGCAGAGTGGGGTAGAGTAGGGCAGAGTGAAGTAGAGTAGGGCAGAGTGAGGTAGAGTAGGGCAGAGTGAGGTAGAGTAGGGCAGAGTGGGGTAGAGTAGGGCAGAGTGGGGTAGCGTAGGGCAGAGTGAGGTAGAGTAGGGCAGAGTGAGGTAGAGTAGGGCAGAGTGAGGTAGAGTGAGGCAAATGGAGACAAAGCAAGGCAGAGTGAGGTAGAGTGAGGCAGAGTGATTTAAAGTGAGGCAGAGTGAGTTAGAGGTTATAGAACAGCATTACCCACAGTTCACAGTTTTTGTTTGTATCGTTTACGTCTTTTGTCATTGAGCTAGATTAGCTTAGATGAATTTTAGCGGAATATGAAGCTAAAGTAAAGGGTGCACTGGGTCTATAATGCAGTTTTAAGGCCATTTAAGGTGGAATGGCTAAATCCTGTTAGCATAAAAGTAGCGAGTCTCAGTTTTATTCTTCTTTTTACAAGCGTTCTCTTCACCTGGATCGTTAGATAAAATTAGAGTTTCTCTGAGTTTTTCTGTTTCTTCTGTTAAATTTACGGAGTTTCTGTATCAGACGGAGTCTCCACATCACTCCACTGAGTTTCCTTCAGAAGATCATCTGAACAGAGATGGCGTCTCCTAGTAAGACGGAGGACGTCTACCAGACCCTCCACCATCCTCCAGCAGTGAAGAACCTCCACCCAGAACCCGGTGAGACCCAGCATTACCCAACACCACCACCACCAGAACTATGATCACAATTTTATATTAATTTTATATAATTTACTAATTTAATTTAATCTTAATTTCATAAAGTCCTGCTGAATTCCGTCTCCTACAGGATCAGAGAGGAGCAGCAAGCTGATGATGATGCTGATGATCTTTAACTCTCTGTTATTGATCGCTGGATTGATCCTGATCGGACTCTTTTACAGTAAGATCTTTTAATTATCCTGAGATAACGTTTAAACTCAGCTGATACTGATCAGTGCTGGACTGAGAATAGCAACCACCAAACAATACCGTAGAAACCTCTTAAAAAATACCTAGCAACACCGCAGCAGCCTCTTAGCATCGCCAAAGCAACCACCTTAAAAATAGCTAGCCCCACCTAACCTACCAACCTGCATTGTCCTAGGATACACCTAACAAATAATTGTGAACCGTGTCCTGTCTGTAGTGTCCTGTGGGCAGCATTCTGTGGGCTTTGTCCTGTTAGCTGTGTCCTGTTGGCTGTGTCCTGTGGTCAGTGTCCTGTCTGTAGTATCCTGTTTGTAGAGTTATGTGGGCAGTGTCCTCTGGGCAGCGACCTGTCTGTAGTGTCCTGTTAGCCGTGTCCTGTGAGCAGTGTCCTGTGGGAAGCGTTCTGTTGGTGGCTTGTTGGAGGAGTCCTATGGGTGGTGTCCTGTGGGCAGCATCCTGTCTGTCGTGTCCAGCTCATCACTCACTAACACCTCATACACCACCACATGCTAATCACTGCTAATCACTGCTGTATCTGATCCACTCACTGTACCACCAGCTCAACACTCACTAACACCTCATACACCACCACCATGCTAATCACTGCTGTATCTGATCCACTCACTGTACCACCAGCTCAACACCCACTAAAACCTTATACACCACCACCATGCTAATCACTGCTAATCACTGCTGTATCTGATCCACTCACTGTACCACCAGCTCAACACTCACTAACACCTCATACACCACCACCATGCTAATCACTGCTAATCACTGCTGTATCTGATCCACTCACTGTACCACCAGCTCAACACTCACTAACACCTCATACACCACCACCATGCTAATGTTGTGAAGGATTAGATGGATAAACACTGCTGATCTGCAATCAGACTTGCAGCAGATGAAACATGAAACCTGAGGAAACACTTGTTTCTCAGCGAGAAGATCAAACCTCGAGAGGAACAATGTTTCAAAAGAGGAAACCACAGTTCTGTGGCTGTTTTTTCAAAGCAACAAACGTGTGACAAAATAACTGATGGTGGACTGTGTTTTTAAACCTCCTTCACTTGCAGCTTTTAACTTCATTTCTCATAAACTATGTATCTAATTTCTAGCAAAACCCTAGCAACCACCAACCGATACACTACAAACCTCTTAACAAATGCCAGGCAACACTCTAGCAGCCACTTAGCATCACCAAAGCAACCACCTTAGATATACCTAGCCACACCTACCCACCATCTAGCAATGTCCTAGAAACCACCTTGTGAGTCCTGTCTGTAGTGTCCTGTGGGCAGTGTCCTGTCTGTAGTGTCCTGTGCACAGCGTCTTGTGGGCAGTGTCCGGTCTTTAGTGTGCTGTGGGCAGCATCCTGTCTGTAGTGTTCTGTGGGCAACATCCTGTCTGTAGTGTCCTGTGGGCAGCGACCTGTCTGTAGCGTCCTGTGGGCAGCGACCTGTCTGTAGCGTCCTGTGGGCAGTGTCCTGTCTGTAGTGTCCTGTGGGCAGTGTCCTGTCTGTAGCGTCCTGTGGGCAGCAGCCTGTCTGTATTGTCCTGTGGGCAGTGTCATGTCTGTAGTGTCCTGTGGGCAGCAGCCTGTCTGTAGTGTCCTGTGGGCAGTTTCATGTCTGTAGTGTCCTGTGGGCAGCAGCCTGTCTGTAGTGTCCTGTAGGCAGCAAACTAGCAATGTCCTAGAAACCACCTTGTGAGCAGAGTCCTGTCTGTAGTGTCCTGTGGGCAGTGTCCTGTCTGTAGTGTCCTGTGGGCAGCATCCGGTCTGTAGTTTCCTGTGGGCAGCGTCCTGTCTGTAGTTTCCTTTGGGCAGCGTCCGGTCTGTAGTGTCCTGTGGGCAGCGTCCTGTCTGTAGTGTCCTGTGGGCAGCGTCTGATCTGTAGTGTCCTGTGGACAGCGCCCTGTCTGTAGTGTCCTGTGCACAGCGTCTTGTGGGCAGTGTCCGGTCTTTAGTGCCCTGTGGGCAGCATCCTGTCTGTACTGTCCTGTATTTAGCATCCTGTCTGTAGTGTCCTGTGCACAGCGTCTTGTGGGCAGTGTCCGGTCTTTAGTGTCCTGTGGGCAGCATCCTGTCTGTAGTGTTCTGTGGGCAACATCCTGTCTGTAGCGTCCTGTGGGCAGCGACCTGTCTGTAGCGGCCTCTGGACAGTGTCCTGTCTGTAGTGTCCTGTGGGCAGTGTCCTGTCTGTAGTGTCCTGTGGGCAGCAGCCTGTCTGTAGTGTCCTGTGGGCAATGTCATGTCTGTACTGTCCTGTGGGCAGTTTCCTGTCTGTAGTGTCCTGTGGGCAGCAACCTGTCTGTAATGTCCTGTAGGCAGCATCTTGAGGGCAACATCCTGTCTGTAGTGTCCTGTGGGCAGCAGCCTGTCTGTAGTGTCCTGTGAGCAGTGTCCTGTCTGTAGTCTCCTGTATGAAGTGTCCAGTGGGAAGTGGCCTGTGGGCACCATTCTGTTGGCAGAGTCTTGTGGGGGGTGTCCTGTTGGTGGAGTCCTGTGTACAATGTCCTGTGGGCATCCTGTGAGTAGTACCCTGTAGGATGTATCCTGTTGGTAGTGTAAACTGTGCAGCCATAGATTTCTAGCAACAGCTTAGCAACCACCTTACAAATACCTAGCCACACCCGACCTACCAACTAGCAATGTCCTAGAAACCACCTTACAAAAAAAAAAAAAAAAACTAAAACAGTAAATCTAAATAACTTAACTTATATTAAACAATCATATCCAGACTGTAGTACTAACACTTCAAGCCTAAAGATTGGTTTACTTAATATTAGATCTCTAAATTCAAAAGCAGTTCTGGTGAATGAAATGATAACTGATCAGAAATTCGATGTTCTGTGTCTGACAGAAACCTGGATTAGGCCAAATGAATATGTAGCATTAAATGAAGCCACCCCTGCAGGCTATAATTATATACACAATCCGAGATTGTCCGGTAGAGGAGGTGGGGTCTGCATACTTTTCAGAAGTCCCTTAGTTAGCAATCAGAAACACTATGATAATTTTACTTCTTTTGAGCTTCTTTACACCAATATAATTAATCCAGTTACAAAAAAGAATGCATTTTCTTTAATTAATATCTACAGACCACCAGGGCCCTATTTAGAATTTTTAAAAGAATTTAGTGATTTTGTCACAGACTTAGCAGTAAGTAGTGATAAAGTGATTATAGTTGGAGACTTCAACATTCATTTCGAAAAATTGGATGATCCATTAAAAAAGGCATTCACATCGATTTTAGACTCAGTTGGTATCATTCAAAATATAACAGGACCTACTCATTACTGTAATCATACTCTGGATTTAGTTTTGACCCTGGGTGTGAGCATAGATAACCCGAATATTCGTTCTCAAACCTCCGCAATTTCAGATCATTACCTTATTTCATTTAAATTACATCTTAGTCATAATATACATACATCCCCTAGCTACTCTATAAAACGTTCAATTACGCCTTTTACAGCCCAACAATTTACAGATAAGCTTCCAGACTTATCAACTCTAATGTACTCTCCTATAGACCCAGTAGAACTAGACAAACTAACCGAAGGTTTAGAAAATACCTTTCGCTCTACCTTAGATGTTGTAGCACCCCTTAAACACAAAATAGAGAGACAGAAAAAGCTCGCACCGTGGTACAATGATCAAACTCGTACCTTAAAGCAGTTAGTACGTAATTTAGAGCGTAAATATCGATCAACTAAACTGGAAGTGTTTCACTCTGCGTGGAAAGACAGTCTTGTTAAATATAGAAAAGAACTAAATAAAGCCCGCTCAGCGTATCTGACCTCACAGATCGAGATTAATAAAAATAATCCTAGAGTTCTCTTTAGTGTTATTTCCAAATTAACTAAAAACCAGGCAGGTACTGAACCTCAGATTCCAGCCATTCACACCAGCAACGATTTTATGGACTTCTTCAATAATAAAATTGAAAACATTCGGGATAAAATTAAACAGATAAATATTACATCCTCTCTGTCATCTGGTCTGGCTGATCTAGAACAAAACCCTGTTACTGAAGTTAGGTTGGAAGTCTTTAACCCACTTCCACAGCTAGAACTAGAGAAAATGATCTCCTCTTCAAACAGCACAACCTGCACACTTGATGCTGTTCCCACAAAATTATTAAAACAGGTACTGCCAGATATAATTAAACCTCTGTTAATGATAGTAAACTCATCGCTCGCCCTGGGCCATGTACCCAAAGCCTTTAAAACAGCTGTAATTAAACCTCTGATCAAGAAACCAAATCTTGATCCTAGTGTACTGTCTAACTATAGACCTATTTCAAACTTACCCTTTATTTCTAAGATTTTAGAAAAAGCTGTAGCCCAACAACTTTGCTCTTACCTGCAAAGAAACCAGATCTATGAAAAATTTCAATCTGGATTTAGGCCTTATCATAGCACTGAGACAGCTTTAGTTAGAATAACAAACGATCTACTTATAGCCGCCGACCAAGGCTGTGTTTCCTTACTCGTACTTCTCGATCTGAGCGCAGCCTTTGATACAATAGATCATACTATCCTTTTAGAAAGACTAGAGAACATGGTCGGTGTAACCGGAACTGCCTTAGCATGGTTTAAATCGTACTTAACCGATCGCTATCAGTTTGTGAGGATAAATGATATGTCTTCCAGTTATACCAAGGTAAGATATGGAATTCCACAAGGCTCTATATTAGGACCGTTATTATTTACATTATATATGCTCCCACTGGGCAAAGTTATTAGAAAACACAATGTGAATTTTCATTGTTATGCGGATGACACGCAGCTCTTCATATCAGCCAAACCTGATGACAGAGTGAGATTAAAGAAAATCGAGGATTGTGTAGAAGATGTAAAATCATGGCTGTCGCACAACTTCCTCCTATTAAATAGTGATAAAACAGAAGTTCTCCTATTAGGCCCCAAAGCTGCTAGAAATAAATTATCAGACTTAATGCTAAATCTGGCTGACTTCTCAGCCACCCCTGGTTCAGCAGCTAAAAACCTTGGAGTTATCATAGATTCAGATCTAGCATTCGATAAACACATATCTAATGTTACTAGAACAGCTTTTCTACACCTCCGTAATATTGCCAAGCTAAGAAATGCCCTATCACTGCATGACGCAGAAAAATTAGTACATGCCTTTATTACCTCAAGGCTAGATTATTGTAATGCGCTACTGTCTGGATGTTCCGGCAGTAACTTAAATAAACTTCAGCTAGTTCAAAATGCTGCAGCCAGGGTCCTTACTAAAACTAGAAAATTTGACCATATTAGTCCAGTACTATCAGCACTGCACTGGCTTCCAGTCAAATTCCACATAGACTATAAAGTTCTCCTGTTAACGTATAAAGCCCTACACGGACTCGCTCCTGAGTATTTACAAGACCTCATCTCCTGTTATGAACCACCGCGATTACTCAGATCTCAGGGTGCTGGTTTATTAGTAGTGCCTAAAATTCAGAGGAGCTCTGCAGGAGGAAGAGCTTTCTCTTATAAAGCGCCTCAACTCTGGAATAATCTCCCCGAATATGTTCGGGACTCAGACACAGTCTCAATCTTTAAGTCTAGACTGAAAACTTACTTGTTTAGTTTAGCTTTTGGTAATTAATGTTTTTCCCTTTAGATAAGGTTGCAGATTCAGGGGTTCATGGACAGAGGAAATTGTGGTAAACTGAGATGCTGGTGCTGTTGTTCTCCCACTGCACACGGTCACTCAGGTTTGTGGACGGTGGAGTGGGTGGATGCTGGTGTTTCAGGGTGCCTCCATGTCTATGTTACCTTCTGGCTCTCTGCCTTTAGTTAGGCTGTTTTATTCAGTTCTGCCGGAGTCATTTGCCACACTCTGATAATGTTTTAATATTCTCAGTTTTGCATAAATCCAGTCAAAACTAATTCCATCTCTCTGCTTTCCTCCGAGTTACTGACTGCCCACCTGTCTGACCCGATACCGATGTTGGACCCTCAGGCTCTCGCGTCTCCTGTCCAGCCAGACTGATGGAAGTTTCTGAAGTCAGCTCTTCTCCACCACCACCACAGATCAGCTGCTCATCGACCATCTTACTCTCCACTACTGATTACATCCAAGCCATTAGTGGCGCTATTACACTCCTGAATACATAAAACCTATATGGATGTATAAAAGACTTTTTAAATTTTAATTTAAAAGCCGTTTGACCAGTGGTAGGATGGTCCCCCCTCAAATGTGAGTCTTGGTCCTCCCAAGGTTTCTTCCTCCTCCTGCAGCTCTGAGGGAGTTTTTCCTTGCCTCCGCGCTCACTGGGGGTTCTGTATTCTGTATTTTCTATGTGTAATGTTTTGCCTGATTCTTTGTCCTGTAATCATGTTTCTGTAAAGCTGCTTTGTGCCAACACCTGTTGTAAAAAGCGCTATACAAATAAATTTGATTTGATTTGATTTGATTACAACTAGCGAGCACACAACCACCAGGAAATACCCTAGAAACATATTACCAAATACCAAGCAACACCCTTGCAGCCACTTAGCATCGCCAAAGCAACCACCTTACAAATTCCTAGCCACACCCAACCTACCAACTAGCAACATCCTAGAAACCGTTTTTCAAATAAATAGCTACTGCCATATCACCATATAACCCACCTAGCAATACCCTAGAAAACACCAAATACCTATAGTTTGTTGCTAAACCTGCTCCACTCGTAACTCATTTGTTGTGCAGTTCTGATGAAGGATTTGTTGTTTGTCATTTTTTCAGGGCCGGTATTGGAGGAGAATAAAGGGGCGTGGCTTCTACATGACAATTCTTTCTACCTTATCTTGGAGGCAGAGGGGAACTGTACTAAAGCAGCGAACTTCTGTAGCGCCAAAGCATCCAACATTAGACTCGCTGTACTCACACCTGAACTGAGGGTAATTTATCACCTGAGTAATAATTATAATAATCAGATTCACTGATCAGATTCAGACTATAGATGGATTTTATTACCATTAGCATGAGAGACTAACAAATACCTAACAACACCCCATAAACCACCTAATGATATACTAGTAACCAGATAGCAGCAACCTATAAACTACATATACAGTACACATATAAACTGATATATCACAACGTCCTAAAAAACAATTAACAATACTCTAAACCACCAACAAATATCTAGCAACACCATGGTAACCACCTAGCAATACCCTATAAACAGTTGACAGTGCATTTGCTTACAGGACTGGCTGATTACTCAGGCTAAAGGAAGGAGGCTACTGGTTGCACAGGTGAGCATAAACCACTGGGGTTTGTAGTGGAGTGATCTGGGGGTGAGTAACTGACTGTAGAGTGATGTGGGGAGTGTAGTGGAGTGATCTGGGGGTGAGTAACTGACTGTAGAGTGATGTGGGGAGTGTAGTGGGGTGATCTGGGGGTGAGTAACTGACTGTAGAGTGATGTGGGGAGTGTAGTGGAGTGATCTGGGGGTGAGTAACTGACTTTAGAGTGATGTGGGGAGTGTAGTGGAGTGACCTGGGGTGAATAACTGATTGTGGAGTGATGGGGAGTGTAGTGGAGTGATCTGGGGGTGAGTAACTGACTGTAGAGTGATATGGGGAGTGTAGTGGAGTGATCTGGGGGTAAGTATCTGACTGTGAAGTGATGTGGGGAGTGTAGTGGAGTGATCTGGGGGTGAGTAACTGACTGTAGAGTGATATGGGGAGTGTAGTGGAGTGATCTGGGGGTGAGTAACTGACTGTGGAGTGATGTGGGGAGTGTAGTGGAGTGATCTGGGGGTGAGTAACTGACTGTAGAGTGATGTGGGGAGTGTAGTGGAGTGATCTGGGGGTGAGTAACTGACTGTAGAGTGATGTGGGGAGTGTAGTGGGGTGATCTGGGGGTGAGTAACTGACTGTAGAGTGATGTGGGGAGTGTAGTGGAGTGATCTGGGGGTGAGTAACTGACTTTAGAGTGATGTGGGGAGTGTAGTGGAGTGATCTGGGGGTGAGTAACTGACTGTAGAGTGATGGGGAGTGTAGTGGAGTGATCTGGGGGTGAGTAACTGACTGTAGAGTGATATGGGGAGTGTAGTGGAGTGATCTGGGGGTGAGTAACTGATTGTGGAGTGATGGGGAGTGTAGTGGAGTGATCTGGGGGTGAGTAACTGACTGTAGAGTGATGTGGGGAGTGTAGTGGAGTGATCTGGGGGTGAGTAACTGACTGTAGAGTGATGTGGGGAGTGTAGTGGAGTGATCTGGGGTGAGTAACTGACTGTAGAGTGATGTGGGGAGTATCGTGGAGTGATCTGGGGGTGAGTAACTGACTGTAGAGTGATGTGGGGAGTGTAGTGGAGTGATCTGGGGGTGAGTAACTGACTGTAGAGTGATGTGGGGAGTATAGTAGAGTGATCTGGGGGTGAGTAACTGACTGTAGAGTGATGTGGGGAGTGTAGTGGAGTGATCTGGGGGTGAGTAACTGGCTGTAGAATGATGTGGGGAGTGTAGTGGAGTGATCTGGGGGTGAGTAACTGACTGTAGAGTGATGTGGGGAGTGTAGTGGAGTGATCTGGGGGTGAGTAACTGACTGTAGAGTGATGTGGGGAGTGTAGTGGAGTGATCTGGGGGTGAGTAACTGACTGTAGAGTGATGTAGGGAGTGTAGTGGAGTGATCTGGGGGTGAGTAACTGACTGTAGAGTGATGTGGGGAGTGTAGTGGAGTGATCTGGGGGTGAGTAACTGACTGTAGAGTGATGTGGGGAGTGGAGTGGAGTGATCTGGGGGTGAGTAACTGATTGTGGAGTGATGGGGAGTGTAGTGGAGTGATCTGGGGGTGAGTAACTGACTGTAGAGTGATGTGGGGAGTGTAGTGGAGTGATCTGGGGGTGAGTAACTGACTGTAGAGTGATGTGGGGAGTGTAGTGGGGTGATCTGGGGGTGAGTAACTGACTGTAGAGTGATGTGGGGAGTGTAGTGGAGTGATCTGGGGGTGAGTAACTGACTTTAGAGTGATGTGGGGAGTGTAGTGGAGTGACCTGGGGTGAATAACTGATTGTGGAGTGATGGGGAGTGTAGTGGAGTGATCTGGGGGTGAGTAACTGACTGTAGAGTGATATGGGGAGTGTAGTGGAGTGATCTGGGGGTAAGTATCTGACTGTGAAGTGATGTGGGGAGTGTAGTGGAGTGATCTGGGGGTGAGTAACTGACTGTAGAGTGATATGGGGAGTGTAGTGGAGTGATCTGGGGGTGAGTAACTGACTGTGGAGTGATGTGGGGAGTGTAGTGGAGTGATCTGGGGGTGAGTAACTGATTGTGGAGTGATGGGGAGTGTAGTGGAGTGATCTGGGGGTGAGTAACTGACTGTAGAGTGATGTGGGGAGTGTAGTGGAGTGATCTGGGGGTGAGTAACTGACTGTAGAGTGATGTGGGGAGTGTAGTGGAGTGATCTGGGGGTGAGTAACTGATTGTGGAGTGATGGGGAGTGTAGTGGAGTGATCTGGGGGTGAGTAACTGACTGTAGAGTGATGTGGGGAGTGTAGTGGAGTGATCTGGGGGTGAGTAACTGACTGTAGAGTGATGTGGGGAGTATAGTAGAGTGATCTGGGGGTGAGTAACTGACTGTAGAGTGATGTGGGGAGTATCGTGGAGTGATCTGGGGGTGAGTAACTGACTGTAGAGTGATGTGGGGAGTGTAGTGGAGTGATCTGGGGGTGAGTAACTGACTGTAGAGTGATGTGGGGAGTATAGTAGAGTGATCTGGGGGTGAGTAACTGACTGTAGAGTGATGTGGGGAGTGTAGTGGAGTGATCTGGGGGTGAGTAACTGGCTGTAGAATGATGTGGGGAGTGTAGTGGAGTGATCTGGGGGTGAGTAACTGACTGTAGAGTGATGTGGGGAGTGTAGTGGAGTGATCTGGGGGTGAGTAACTGACTGTAGAGTGATGTGGGGAGTGTAGTGGAGTGATCTGGGGGTGAGTAACTGACTGTAGAGTGATGTAGGGAGTGTAGTGGAGTGATCTGGGGGTGAGTAACTGACTGTAGAGTGATGTGGGGAGTGTAGTGGAGTGATCTGGGGGTGAGTAACTGACTGTAGAGTGATGTGGGGAGTGGAGTGGAGTGATCTGGGGGTGAGTAACTGATTGTGGAGTGATGGGGAGTGTAGTGGAGTGATCTGGGGGTGAGTAACTGACTGTAGAGTGATGTGGGGAGTGTAGTGGAGTGATCTGGGGGTGAGTAACTGACTGTAGAGTGATGTGGGGAGTGTAGTGGAGTGATCTGGGGGTAAGTATCTGACTGTGAAGTGATGTGGGGAGTGTAGTGGAGTGATCTGGGGGTGAGTAACTGACTGTAGAGTGATGTGGGGAGTGTAGTGGAGTGATCTGGGGTGAGTAACTGACTGTAGAGTGATGTGGGGAGTATAGTGGAGTGATCTGGGGGTGAGTAACTGACTGTAGAGTGATGTGGGGAGTGTAGTGGAGTGATCTGGGGGTGAGTAACTGACTGTAGAGTGATGTGGGGAGTATAGTGGAGTGATCTGGGGGTGAGTAACTGACTGTAGAGTGATGTGGGGAGTGTAGTGGAGTGATCTGGGGGTGAGTAGCTGACTGTAGAGTGATGTGGGGAGTGTAGTGGAGTGATCTGGGGGTGAGTATCTGACTGTAGAGTGATGTGGGGAGTGTAGAGGAGTGATCTGGGGGTGAGTAACTGACTGTAGTTGTAACTCTACAGGATGAGAGTGTGAGTGGGTGTAAACTGGTTGGAGATCAGGTGAGCTTGGAGACGCCGTTCATCCCTGGAGAAGAACAAGGCTGGGTGTGTGAACACCTTCACCAGGTAAGGGGGAGTGGTTTACACTAATAGGCGGAGTTTTGATTAATAATTGATGATTCGTACATGTTTGTTCTTCCCTCAGGTGTTTCTAAATCAGAATGTTCTGAAACTTTCTAGGAAATCTTTAGCAACCACCTAGCGACACCATAGAAACCAATTAAAGGTCTCATTCCATTGTTTTTTCCATCATGTTAAAATGTCTAGTTGTGGCTCTAGTATGAAAGAATACCATGTGAGAACGATAGAATTTTAGCTCTTGCTCATGAATATTCATACATGCAAACATATCGCCTCTGATTGGCTAACAGCACTGCAACACCAGGAGGCAGCGAGATGAACAACAGTTATAAACATTTTAAAATAAAGATATTTTTACACTAATAACAGTCTTTACAATGTATTACAATATATTCGCACAAATAACACAGGAATGAACTGCATGCTGTTCCTAGCGCTATTAGTTATCTCCTATCTGACGAGACGGCGCCGCCCGGCTTCAGCTCTGCCAGTAGGAGGTCCCGAGCCCAGGTGGGCGGGGCCATGAATACTAATTGACGGGTCGATGTAGACACGGTGCTTTTCCTGATCGACTCGTTTTTCTGAATATTTGCAGACAATATCAGACAATATCACATCATAGTTAATGATCTCTCACCAGGAGGTTCACTACCATAATGTGGCCTCTGAGAGACGTTTATAGACACCTTTACACCCTCAGTGTCTACCATTTTGAAAAGAAAGTATACTTACGAGCATTAAAAGTATGTTTCAATTAGGTAAAGAATACTAAAAGTACATTTTCAATTCAATTTTCAAGCAATATGCTTTAAATAAAACGTTGTGTTGATTAAAACAATGTATTGGCATTAAATGCTGCTTAAAGTGCACTTTAGTGTAGGTGGTTTTTTTTTTTTTTGTTTTTGTTTTTTTACCATTAGCACTAAAGTATTAAATTTACAAATATATACTTCAAGTGTATTACAAATTATATTTAAAAAACACAAACTTAAATCTATCTTAAATCTGCTTAAGTTTGCAGAAGAAAAAAGCGCTCAGATGCACAACCTCATACTCTTAATGTTGTATTTAAATTAAGCTTAATTACAGTTATAGAAATAGGCTTACGTTGCCATAAGTTGTTCCAAAATTGTACATTTATTATGTATTTAAATAATATTAACTTTTATGCTGAAAGTATGTAAAACAAAATAGACTTAAATTCACTTTTCTTTTACAAGAGTAATCAGAGATTTGTGTTAATCCAGGCTGTGATGTGGGTTTTTATTGCAGTATTTGTGTTAAAAACGTTGAATGGTAATGCAGGTTAAACAGGATGTTTCAGAACTCAATCCTAGAAGCGTTTCTTTTACTCCCTCAATTTTAAATACCCCTGATTTACAGAAATTATCTGGGCCACCCGGACCACCTGGACCTCAAGGACCACCTGGACCAGTGGGACCAATAGGAGCACGTGGACCACCAGGACAAACTGGACCACGTGGACCACCTGGAGCACCTGGACCAAGTGGATAAATGTAATATAACAAATGACTTGTGATTTAAAAATACATTTTTCCTGCATTATTTCCTGCATTAAATGAGAAATATACTGTAATATGAATAGAGTCTTGTGTGTACAGATTCCCTGTATGGATCTGTATAGACTCCTGTATTAAACCACCATCAGATCAACAGCTATGCTCTTAACTCCGCCCATCTTCCTCCACCTGATGGGAGGAGATCACCAGAAGTAATAAAGAAAAAATAATTCTTAAAATATATAAATATACATCTGTAATGCACTTAATTTGCCTGTGTGAAAGAAAGAAAGATGCCATACAAATAAACTTTCCTTGCATTAAACTTCTCCTACTTATCTCTACAATCTCTAACAGTAAGAACTGAAGGGTTAAATGTAGGAGGAACAGTGGAATTACTGTAGAATTAAAGAATTTCTCCTCAGGATTTTTTATAGAGATTCTCCTTAATATTTTAATTTTTTGAGAATAATCTGACCACAACCTCATGACTTCAAGTTGAATCAAGTGTAACACTAGAATGACCAAGTTCTCCATCCTCAGCTTTTCTAGCTTTAAAACAGTAAGTATCCATTACTCTGATACACTGTTTAAACTCAAATGATTTAAGTCTGTTTTATATAAAATTGGATATTTCTAAAGAATACTCAACTATTTTGAGTTAGTTGAACTGAATTTGTGAGCACATATACTGTACTATTCAAACTGAGATTTTTGAGTTGTTGAACCAACTTATGATAATAACTGAGTTTAGTCTGTTTTGTCATTAACAGCTTCCTTTCTATTGGTTTCTGTCACAATCTATTTGCATACTGGGTGTGTCCAACAGTTTCTGACTAACCAGACACTCACCATCAGTGTGTAGTGATTCCCCCCCTGCGCTACCTTACAAATAAATCAACTTCCCCTGTTTTTAATTCATGCTAACTCAATTTTCATTCCTCGTTACTTAACAAAAAAAAAGAGCAAACCGGCTGCTTAAAAAAGTTAAGTAAACTCAAATTATCCAGTATTACAGTAAAACAAAAATCAAAAAGTTAAATCAACTTCCCCTTTAATTGTAATAACTTGATGTTTTAAGTTATGCTAACTTAAGTTTTCATTTCCCATTACTCAACTATTTTAAGGCAACCGATTTCCTTTTTTTTTTTTTTAATTAACTCAATTTATCAGGCTCACAGTGTAATAACTCACAATAGACCAGCCCTGCAGCCCCTCAACCTGATATACACTACCAATCAAAATGTATCCTTTATTTCTATTATTTACCACATTGTAGATTAATATTACACACTTAAAAACGGATTAAAAAAAGGAACGCAGATACAGTTCAGTAGGAGACAAAAGAAGTGTTTGATCTTCACATGAACATAAAACACCTGAACACAAAAACCCAACTCAGGTGTTAATCAGGACGAGTTGGTGAGCAAACTCGAGTTCAGCACCTCCAGAACTCCTTTAAAGGCAACTGCACGAACGAGATGCACATTTTGGTGGCTTGTCTTGCAGTGTCTCGTGAGCTGATTTCCCAGAATTCACTGCAAATATGCCCATAAAAAAGCCTTTATTTTGGAGTGATGGGCTTTTCCATATGGGTTTCTTGGTTCTGGATGTATAGAGCACTCAGGTTTTGAGTCGTTACTGAATAGTTACAAAATGCAAAAAATAAGCAAAAACCCTTAATAAGGCTGTTTTTGAGGAAATTGTGCAACTTTTCCTCCAGAATTTCACATCTGCATGAGCTTGTCTCAAAGATTAATCACAAACCAACAAACCACATCTTCAGAGCATCTTCAGAGCATCTTCAGAACATCTTCAGAGCATCTTCAGAGCATCTTCAGAGCATCTTCAGAGCATCTTCAGAGCATCATCAGAACATCTTCAGAGCATCTTCAGAGCATCTTTAGAGCATCTTCAGAGCATCATCAGAACATCCTCAGAGCATCTTTAGAGCATCTTTAAAGCATCTTCAGAGCATCCTCAGAACATCTTCAGAGCATCTTCAGCAGCTGTAAGGATTTTATTCTCTATTACGTTTATATAGTTTATTATAATAAAAGTTTGGGTGTTAAACAGTAGATTGATCTGTGTTTAGAAGGACAGGAGACGACGTGGTTCAGAGCTCCACCAGTGAACGGTAGGAGAAACCAGCTCTTTAGTTATACTGGAGTTAATAGGGGGTTTCTGAATAAAATTCATATTAATTCATTTTAATTGCTAAAAGTAGCTGAAAAGATCCAGTCAGTGGTTGTGGGTAAGAAGGGCTGAGGATAGGTGGTCTTAATTCAGTGAGACACTGATGAAGGAAGGTGCCGAGCTGATGCCCCCTGTGAAGAGCTTGTATTGAAGTTGGTGTTTAGAATATGGATGAAGGGGATTGGGTGTTTTTTCTTGCTGTTCTTGTAGTCATTTGTCGCATATCTTTCTGTGAAGGGTGGATATTTGGCAGTTGAGGCGATGATCCATGAACTTAGTGTTATTCTGTGCTTCTGGATTCTTGTTGAATCAGTATCAGATTGTAGCGGTTAGGGGTGGGCGATATGGCTCTAAAATAATATCACAATATTTTAGGGTATATTTACGATAACGATTAAATTTAAAATAATTAATTCATTTCAGGAATATAGTACAATAGTATAACAGAATAATCATAATGTGGCAAAATAAATAATATAGCATAAAATAATATAATGCAGCAAATAATATTGCAGAATATTTAGTGCATGCATATAAACTGAAAACTAAAACAATTATACAATAAATACACCTAAAGCTTCACAGTGAATAATAGACTACTTTTAAGACAGAACATCTCTATTATCACGATATGGATTTTTAATATCATGATATTTCTGTCACGATATATTGTATACGATATAATATTGCTCACCCCTAGTAGCAGTTGCTGTATTCCGCACACACAACCTTAAATTACTGTAAATGATTGTGTGATATTGTGTTTAGGTAGTGTTAGTGTTAGTCGTTGGTTGTCTATGGTTAAAGGGAGTGAGCACAGACTAACCCTGAGTTCACTCTGTAAAAGCAACACCGCGGCAGGAGGCCGTTCATTTCCTATGGCATGGTGAGAGTTGAAATTTTCCCAACTTTGTGGTGGTGAAGTGATACTCTAACCCGATTGGCTGCTGGCATTTCTTTGGACCCATCATATAAAAGGCAGTCCGAGGTCCTCAAGCTTCTGCTCTCTGAGCTTTTGGTTATTTTCGCAATTCCTTCCCTTCCTAATTCCTAACACACAAATCTGCAGAATAAAGTGGCCGAGCGATTTCTTATATTTATACCATATTATATTATCTCCATCTATGTCCATTTTCAGTTTACTACATAATTCCAACAGACAAACAGTTCAACAAATACACTGTGCCCAAATTTATTGATGAACGGACCAATAGAAACTCTTCAACACGACCTGAAATAAACTCTTTTACATTGACTTCCATTGAAAGTTTACATGTTTTTTAGGTTCTCTCTCCTGTAAAGTTGCTGTTTTGGAGATAAGTGTTTTTTTTTTAATTGGACAGCGTTGATATGTATATTTTTCAAGTGGGAATATATATATATATATATATTTATACATAAAAAACATGCAACATGTCTTATTATTAATTAAAGTCAATTTATTTTAACCCTTTTAGTGATCTTAATTTAGTAAGGAAAAAAAACATATTTAATACAAAAACACATTTAATAAATATTTTTTTAGCGCCGTTAAAGCAATACAATGTTTTGTGTCATTTTTATTGTCGGAAGCTGGACTGTGATACACACACATGTTGAGCTTTGACACGCCCACAAGCGACAAACGGAAAGCGACGCGAGCGACTCGTCCGGTTCTACTGTGAACGCAGGGTGAGGAGTATTTTTTTAGTTTGTTGTGATGAGTACTGAGTACTGGGTAATTTTCTCTATAGGTCTGGATACTTGGCAGTTGAGGAAATGGAACATGAACACTCAGACTACACAACATTTTTGTCCCTCACGATGTTCACTATGTCAGATTAAGCAGTTATCTTCGCTTTGTGTCGTTCTCGGGGGACTGGCAACACTACACGATAGTAACCAAATAATCATCGCCGGCGTCCTTGCGAGAGTTCGTAGGTCATCGCGGCGGAGAGGCATAGAATCTGACGATCATCAATCCTGGCCACAGAAACGCTTTGCGTGATGGATGCGCTTTTGTGCTCAGAAAAACGCAAAAAGAAGAGGAAGAAGCCACTGTGGGCTCGATCCTGGGCTTTGATTACTCTGTTAAACTAGGCGATAAAATACTAACTTAGTGAACTAAAGCTAGGCTAAGTAAACAAAACTGTAATAAAAAAATGTTTTAAAGTTAATCGATTGCCGGTTGTTAATCTACACAGATTTCTCTCCTGAAAACTGTTTACTGGGTGAGGAAAGAGCTTCTGCTTATTTACAGTAAGATTAGAGTCTTAGCGGGTAATGCTAATGCTGCTCCAGTAGTGCTAGCTGGGTTTAGCAGCAGGCTACCGGTTGATAATACTCACCTCTGAACAGGGAACTAGTTAAACTTCACTGTAACTCCTGTATAACTCTGTACTTCAGTGGAGTGTCTTTACTGCTCCTTAATACCTGACTGATAGAATTCATACATAAGGAGCACCGGATTATAAGGAGCTCTGATGATGATTTTGGGAAAAATTAAAGGATTTTAGGTGCAGCTTATAGTGCGAAAAAAACAATAATAAATCCTGGCTGAGGCCTATCCATAACTCCAGTTGTTAGGTGCAGGATTCATCGTCTTCCTGAATTATATTAATTAATTTTTTTAAATGTTTAAAATAAACTAATTTAGAAGAGAGCTGAAGATCCTGTTGGAAAGTGAGGAGGCTCCAGAAGATCCTCTCTGAGATGTCGTCGTCTGAGAAGACGGAGGACGTCTACCAGACCCTGAACCAGCCTTCAGTAGTGAAGAACCTCCACCCAGAACCCGGTGAGACCCAACGTTACCCAACACCACCATCACCATCATCACCACATCACCACCAACACCACCTTCACCATCACCATTATCACCATCACCATACCATCACCACCACCATCACCACATCACCATCACAATCACCACCATCATCACCACCATCATCACCATCATCACCACCATCATCACCACCACCAACCCCACCTTCACCATTACCATTATCACCATCACCATACCATCACCACCACCATCACCACATCACCATCACAATCACCACCATCATCACCATCACCACCACCATCACCACCATTACCATCATCACCACCATCAGCCTTCAGTAGTGAAGAACCTCCACCCAGAACCCGGTGAGACCCAACATTACCCAACACCACCATCACCATCACCATCATCACCACCATCACCATCACCACCAACACATCCATCACCATCCCCACCATCACCATCACAATCACCACCATCACCATCATCACCACCACCATCACCACCAACACATCCATCACCATCCCCACCATCACAATCACCACCATCACCATCATCGCCACATCACCATTACCATCATCACCACCACCAACACCACCATCACCATCACCATCATCACCATCACCACCACCATCATCATCATCACCACCACCATCACCATTACCATCATCACCACCACCAACCCCACCTTCACCATCACCATTATCACCATCACCATACCACCACCATCACCACATCACCATCACAATCACCACCATCACCACCATCATCACCATCACCACCACCATCACCACCATTACCATCATCACCACCATCAGCCTTCAGTAGTGAAGAACTTCCACCCAGAACCCGGTGAGACCCAACATTACCCAACACCACCATCACCATCATCACCACCATCACCATCACTACCAACACATCCATCACCATCCCCACCATCACAATCCCCACCATCACCATCACAATCACCACCATCATCACCATCATCACCAACACTACCATCATCATCACCACCATCACCATCATCATCATCATTACCATCATTACCAACACCATCATCACCACCATCACCATCATCACCATCATCACCACCATCACCATCATCATCATCACCATCACCAGTACAGTGATCACATTTATTAATATTAATATTAATGTTATTTTAACAAATGTCCTGCTGAATTCCGTCTCCTACAGGATCAGAGAGGAGCAGCAAGCTGATGATGATGCTGATGATCTTTAACTCTCTGTTATTGATCGCTGTATTGATCCTGATCGGACTCTTTTACAGTAAGATCTTTACACTACAATATAAACACTATCGATGAGTTTAGGTAATAACTCTTGCGCATTCTTACCTGCAGTGTTGGTGTTTGTTGACTCAGTCTGCACAATAAAAGACACAGTACCACTTTAAAAAAGACTACCTTTATAAAGGTAAGCAGTTAAAACACATCAATTAAAAACAGCAACAGTAGCAACTTAGCCATTTAATTTATGGTAAATAAATAAACATATATATATATATATATATATATATATATATATATATATATATATATATATATATATATATATATATTAATATGGCAGGTTTAATGCTGATTGAGGGAAAACACATTGCCATTTCTATTTATTTTATATATTAACTGCTTATTAATGGGTTTTAAAGTATTTGCAACCTAATTAATAATCATTAATAAACTCCTTTATAAACCATTCATAAACCCTTTATAAAGGTAGTCTTATTTTAAAGTGTTCGCAAAGGCACTGATAATCAATACAGAAATCTATCCAATACCAAAGGGTTTACTTACTTACTCTAGAAACTGGGATTAGAGTCAAACCGGTGAAACTGTTTGATTCATTTATGAAGAAATGTGGATATTTTTTTTGCTGTTTTTCTGTTAGATTTGTGCCCCTCGATATCATCACAGCTAAACCAGCCTGGCTGTTAGCATTAGCATCACAGCTAACCCTCTGCAAACATTCTGAGCCTGACTGCTTTTGTCTCTTAGCCTCTTTTAGCATTGTGTATCTCATCCTATCAGTGCTAGCTATGTTAGCATTGTAGCTAACCTGCTTTAATCTTGCTAAGCCCGACAACTGAGTCAGTTAGCATTGCGATTCCAACTCTGGAATCAAACCTGGCTGTTAGCATCACAGCTAACCCTCTATAAACATTCTGAGCCTGACTGCTTTAGTCTCTTAGCATCTTTTAGCATTGTCTATCCCATCCTAACAATCCTAGCTATGTTAGCATTGTAGCTAACATGCTTTTATCTTGCTGAGCCCGACAACTGAGTCAGTTAGCATTGCGATTCCAACCCTATTAAACCTGGCTGTTAGCATCACAGCTAACCCTCTGTAAACCTTCTGAGTCTGACTGCTTAGTCCCTTAGCATCTTTTAGCATTGTGGATCTTATCCTATCAAACCTAGCTAACCTGCTTTAATCTTGCTGAGCCCCACTACTGTGTCAGTTAGCATTGCGATTCCAACTCTGGAATCAAACCTGGCTGTTAGCATCACAGCTAACCCTCTGTAAACATTCTGAGCCTGACTGCTTTTGTCTCTTAGCATCTTTTAGCACTGTGTATCCCATCCTATCAATCCTAGCTATGTTAGCATTGTAGCTAACCTGCTTTAACCTTGCTGAGCCCGACAACTGAGTCAGTTAGCATTGCGATTCCAACCCTATTAAACCTGGCTGTTAGCATCATAGCTAACCCTCTTCAAACATTCTGAGCCTGACTGCTTCGTCTCTTAGCATCTTTTAGCATTGTCTATCCTCTCCTATCAGTCCTGGCTAAGTTAGCATCATAGCTAACCTGCTCTGTCCTTGCTTAATCCCACTGTTTCCATTAAAATTCTGGCTGCTGTCCCTGGTAGCATAGCACCTTCTGGAGGTTCCAGAAAATAATTGACATTCCAGATGCATTCTGAAAACATAATAAGGGTTTGCATCACAACGTTATTAGAACGTTTTTCACATAACATTCCCAGCTAGATAAATACTGACATTATGGAAACGTTAAAGTAACATTCCCAAAAACTAAAAATAAAAACACTGACTAGAATGTTTAAAAATGTTCAATAAAAGCGCTCTAAGAACATCCAGAAAACGTTAGTTCATTGTAATGTTTATAGAAACGGTTCTACTTACCAAGAAATTTTAGTGATCCGATTGTTACTTTAATATATACTGCATTTTATGGACTAAAAGGTGCATCATATTATAAGACACATTTTAAGCGACAATAGTAAGGAACAGAGGTGTCGTGGTTAGCAGTGCTTAGCGCTAGTAAATTCTGCCTGATAGCGCTACAATGAGGAAGTGTTCTGGTTAGCCAGGATGCTATTAGCTAGCAGTTTGTCGCAAGTAGCTTATATTAACACAGTAAACACACAGGCTACAGTCTGATATACTCCCCTCTGAACGGTGAAAAAGCTAGTGCTGCGGTTAGCGGCTAATGCTAATACCGCTGCACCCAGCCTTATAAATTAAAATGTGTGAGATTAAAAGTGAATAACTGGTTCCACCTGTATTTGCTCTCCAGTACTAATGAAGGATTTGTGTTACAAATTTAATAATGGGTTTTTTTTGTACATTTTTTAGGGCCGGTATTGGAGGAGAATAAAGGGGCGTGGCTTCTTTATGACAATTCTTTCTACCTTATCTGGGAGGCGGAGGGGAACTGTACTAAAGCAGCGAACTACTGTAGCGCCAAAGCATCCAACATCAGACTCGCTGTACTCACACCTAAACTGAGGGTAATTATTATCTGTATAATTATAATAATAATAATAATAATAATAATAATAATAATAATATTCAGATTCAGTGATCAGATTTATGATATAGATTATAAAGGATTGCAAGTAACATCAACATCATAAGCATAAGTTACTATTAATTATGTTGCAACACCCTACTAACCAATTCGTAACTCCTTGGAAACCACTAAACAAATATCTAGTAAAAACATTTCAACCACCCGGGCCAAGAAAAGCATCCAGAAAAATAATAACACAAAGAATTTTCTAGCAATACTTTAGAAACTACTTAAGACCTAAGATTTACCAAGCAATACCCTGCAAACAAACTACAACACTCTATAAACCATCAAACAATACCAAACAACACCATAGCAACCACACAGCAACAACAGTGTAATAAATGTGTTTGTGCAGGACTGGATAATTGCTCAGGCTAAAGGAAGGAAGCTACTGGTTGCAGAGGTGAGTTTAAACCACAGTTTAGAGAATTACTGACTGTAGAGTGATGTGGGGAGTGTAGTGGAGTGATCTGGGGTGAGTAACTGGCTGTAGAGTGATGTGGGGAGTGTAGTGGAGTGATCTGGGGGTGAGTAACTGACTGTAGAGTGATGTGGGGAGTGTAGTGGAGTGATCTGGGGTGAGTAACTGGCTGTAGAGTGATGTGGGGAGTGTAGTGGAGTGATCTGGGGGTGAGTAACTGGCTGTAGAGTGATGTGGGGAGTGTAGTGGAGTGATCTGGGGTGAGTAACTGACTGTAGAGTGATGTGGGGAGTGTAGTGGAGTGATCTGGGGTGAGTAACTGGCTGTAGAGTGATGTGGGGAGTGTAGTGGAGTGATCTGGGGGTGAGTAACTGACTGTAGAGTGATGGGAGTGTAGTGGAGTGATCTGGGGTGAGTAACTGGCTGTAGAGTGATGTGGGGAGTGTAGTGGAGTGATCTGGGGGTGAGTAACTGACTGTAGAGTGATGGGAGTGTAGTGGAGTGATCTGGGGTGAGTAACTGACTGTAGAGTGATGTGGGGAGTGTAGTGGAGTGATCTGGGGGTGAGTAACTGACTGTAGAGTGATGTGGGTAGTGTAGTGGAGTGATCTGGGGTGAGTAACTGACTGTAGAGTGATGTGGGGAGTGTAGTGGAGTGATCTGGGGGTGAGTAACTGGCTGTAGAGTGATGTGGGGAGTGTAGTGGAGTGATCTGGGGGTGAGTAACTGACTGTAGAGTGATGTGGGGAGTGTAGTGGAGTGATCTGGGGGTGAGTAACTGGCTGTAGAGTGATGTGGGGAGTGTAGTGGAGTGATCTGGGGGTGAGTAACTGACTGTAGAGTGATGTGGGTAGTGTAGTGGAGTGATCTGGGGGTGAGTAACTGACTGTAGAGTGATGTGGGGAGTGTAGTGGAGTGATCTGGGGGTGAGGAACTGACTGTAGTTGTAACTCTACAGGATGAGAGTGTGAGTGGGTGTAAACTGGTTGGAGATCAGGTGAGCTTGGAGACGCCGTTCATCCCTGGAGAAGAACAAGGCTGGGTGTGTGAACACCTTCACCAGGTAGAGGCTTTACAGGAAATACCTGGCCCACCTGGACAATTTGGGATTCCTGACCCACCTGGACCACCTGGACGAGATTGGTTTCCTTGCCTACCTGGACCACCTGGAACACCTGGACCACCTGGACCACCTGGACAAGATGGGTTTCCTGGACCGCCTGGAACACCTGGAACACCTGGAACACCTGGACAAGATGGGTTACCTGGACTACCTGGATAAGATGAATCACCTGGACCTGAATCATGTTGTTGAACTTGCAAATTGTACTTGTTATGTGTTGTGTTTATTACATAGTTAACGTCTGCTAATATTATATGTTGCAAACTGAAAAACAAATAAAAATGTAACTTTTAGCACAGATTTCTTAAAATTATTCTCAAATTTTGAATAATTTAAATTGAATTCCAAAGAATAAAATTATGATGTTCTTGTTTAGGTCTTCTGCCTCCTGTCCATACAGGTTTCCTCCAGACACCCACCTTCCATAAAATACACCTGGCAGGTGAATTAGCTGGGCTAAATTACTCCTAAACCAATTACCCCTAATTAAGTAGGTGTTTGGGTGGTACCCTGCTATGGGGGTATTGATGCTTGGAACCCAATGATTCCAGGTGATCTCCAGACCCATCCCTATCTTCAGCAGGTTGTAGAAGAAGCAAGTAAACAAGATTAAATATTATCAATAATGGTGTCTACTGTAACTGTAGATTAATTACAGAGCAGTACAGGTAAAACAGATTACAGTGCTGGTGATTCTGTATCTACTGTAACTGTAGATTAATTACAGAGCAGTACGGGTACAACAGATTACAGTGCTGGTGATTCTGTATCTACTGTAACTGTAGATTAATTACAGAGCAGTACGGGTACAACAGATTACAGTGCTGGTGATTCTCTATCTACTGTAACTGTAGATTAATTACAGAGCAGTATGGGTACAACAGATTACAGTGCTGGTGATTCTGTATCTACTGTAACTGTAGATTAATTACAGAGCAGTATGGGTACAACAGATTACAGTGGTGGTGATTCTGTATCTACTGTAACTGTAGATTAATTACAGAGCAGTACGGGTACAACAGATTACAGTGCTGGTGATTCTCTATCTACTGTAACTGTAGATTAATTACAGAGCAGTATGGGTACAACAGATTACAGTGCTGGTGATTCTGTATCTACTGTAACTGTAGATTAATTACAGAGCAGTACGGGTACAACAGATTACGGTGCTGGTGATTCTGTATCTACTGTAACTGTAGATTAATTACAGAGCAGTACGGGTACAACAGATTACAGTGCGGCTCAAATGAGAGACACCACCTCTGTCCAATTCAGGGAAGTTTTCCATTTTTTACCAGGTGAAGCGGCTTTATATTTTTAGATATTGGTTTTATTCCTATAACACTAAAACTGGGTGCTATGTGAATCATTCAGATAAATTTAAACAGAAAACACACAGCAGAAATATGATAAAACACTTTAAATATCGCCAAAATACACTCTTCAAAGCTCATTTGCGTGTTCATAATATCAGTGTCTTTCTTTGGTGAATTAACGTCTGTTTTCATCAAAATAGCAACACACAACGCTGCATTTAATGTTTTTACATTTTTCCTTTAAATTACGCTGTAATTTCACACAAGATATATAAAATAATTTGAATAACGTGAATAGTTATCTCACTATCATGGTTGCTAAGCAACAGCTCACCAGCTTGCTGGTTGCAGTTGCTCAGACTAGAAGAGAGAAAGAGGGCGGAGCTCACTGTTGTTGAACCTAGACCTGACCAACTGCAGAAACTCCAGATCATGGCTCCGCCCCTACAGGCTTGTACGGTAGGCACTAGGCATGATGGGTAATCACTTCCACCTCCTCTTTTCTTACCCTGATCTGGACTCATCAGATCCTCACATGAACTTCTTCCACTGATCCAGAGTCTGATCTTTACTCTCTCTAGTAAACTGAAGCTGTTTTTACTGGTTTTCCTCACTGATAAGAGCTTTTCTTAAAGCTACAAAGCTGTTTAGTCCCTTTAATTCCTTCAATTCCCTTCACTGCATTGTGAGTGTGGTAAAGCTCTTACTTTCACTATTAAACAACATATCCCTGAGTTCCAGTGAAGTTTTTCTACCATTTGATTTATAAGTGAGCAGAGCAGGTAGGGGAGGAGTGAACAGAGCAGGTAGGGGAGGAGTGAACAGAGCAGGTAGGGGAGGAGTGAACAGAGCAGGTAGTGGAGGAGTGAATAGAGCAGGTAGGGGAGGAGTGAACAGTGTTAGTAGGGGAGGAGTGAGCAGTATAAGTAGGGGAGGAGTAAGCAGTGTGGGTAGGGGAGGAGTGAACAGGAAGTGAAAGGAGCAGAGTGTGTACAGATGTCTACTTTTTGAAGAAACGGTCGGACAGTTTTTAGCTAATGTTCTGGAGAATTCCTCTGAAGGAAACTGATCAACACCTGGATCTACAAACACACCTGTAGAACCTGAAGAGAACCTGAGATCAGAGAGCGAGAACCTTCACACACCTGAAAGTGAAAGTCTGAGTGTTGTAACAGGAAGCAGCAGCAGGGAAAGAAAATGGCTTCTAAATCTTTCTTAGTGGAGGATCTCACCTGTCCTGTGTGTTTTGAGATCTTCAGGGTTCCTGTGCTTCTGAACTGTAGCCACAGTGTGTGTAAAGAGTGTCTGCAGAAGTTCTGGGAGTCTAAAGGATCCAGAGAGTGTCCAGTTTGTAGGAGAAGATCTTCAAATGATCATCCTCCAGTAAACCTGGCTCTGAAGAACCTGTGTGAGAACTTCTTACAGGAGAGAAGTGGGAGAACTTCAGCCGGTTCTGAGACACTCTGCAGTCTGCACGGAGAGAACCTCCGGATCTTCTGTCTGGATCATCAGCAGCCCGTGTGCTGGGTGTGTCAAACCTCGAGGAAACACACCGACCACAGATTCCGCCCCATTGATGAAGCTGCAACCGACTGCAAGGTAAAATCAGTGTGAACAGCTGTACAGCAGGAGTTTTTGATTTGTTTTTTTTGTCAAATTCCTAATTTATTGAAATAATGAGAATTCAGAATATAAAGATCCAGAAACATGTTTTATAACTAATAGTGTGTTTTTTTAATATTGTATTTAGAAAAATAAATGTAGAGTTTTAGGTTGCTAAAATTATAGCAACAATATAAAGAAAAATAGAAAATATATAAAAAAATTTAAAAGGTAAAAAATGTTTTTAGCATTTAATAAGAAAGCATTTAATCTTTTGTAGGGATGCACAATGAACGATATTTTAAACCGATATTTATATGCTGACATATTTACCTAAATGCTGAAAAGGGACAAAACAACACTGACTGAGCTATTTTAAAATTTACTGATTAAAGCTAATTTTTATTAGTTTCAATAGATTTTATTTAAATCTTTATCTGTTTGTTTAACCTATTAATTTAATAAACAGGGTTAAAACAGCTGGCTGAAAGCTAAAATGTAAGGTATATAAGTGTTATATTTGCTTTAAATGTAAAATTATATATTAGGGCTGGGCAATATATCCCTTAAATAGTATCACCATATTTCAGGGTATTTTTGTGATAACAATATTCTTGGCATTACGAACAACATTGTATTTTCTTTTCAATAAGAATTAATTTCAGTAAAAACAAAAACATTCTATAAATGTTTGTCTATTTCCTAAACATTAACATAAACATTACAGTAATGTGAAAACATAAACGTACTATAAAATATATGTGTAGCATATGCAGTGCAAAAATGTAAATAAATACACAAAATAAAAATAAATTATACTGCTTTTAGAAATATCAGGATAAGGAGTTTTTTTTATCGTGCAAATTTTTTTGATGATATTATTGCATATTGCACACCTCTACTAAACTCTACTAAACAAGTTCAATTCTGTACACATTTAAATTCAACATTATGTGTAAATTCAACATTTAAATTCAATGGACAATATAGGACAATATTTACTGTCTTAACCCTGAGAATCAGAATAAAATAGAATAAAATACAGTAAAATTAACTCATAAATGTATTATTTTAGATGAAATTTCCCCAATAATCTGTTGTTTCTCCACACAGTGTGGTGTGTTAGCGGTTAGCGCTGTGGCTAGGCTACCTGAGGGGAAGGTTTAGCTGTAATAATGGGGTGTAGACTCTCCATGAAGATAAATATGATGATTAATATTAAAGTTGGGTAGAAATGCAGAGATTTTTCTCTCTTTCTGAAGAGATTTTTACTCTAAAGGAGAAGCTGCAGAAGTGCAGGGCTAGCCTGGGGCTGTGTTTTTAGCCTTTAGCTCAGGAAGCTAGCTGAGTAGCATTAGCTTAACCCAGCAGTTTAGCTACCGTAGCACCGTGTTTCTCTCCTGAATTAAACTCAGATAAACAGTGTAAAACTTTAGTATTAAAGTCATAAATCTGTGAATAGTGTTTATAGTAACCGTTCCTCCACCAGTCAGTGTAGCTGATTTCATGTTTTCTCTGTCAAAATCTAATAAAAATAATAATAAATAAAACCACCCGAAGCTGTTTTTAAATAGTAAGAGTTTAAATGGGAAAAGTGTGAGGGAGCCGGCAGTGATAAACTCCAGGTTTAAGTTTATTTTTACTCTTTAATCAGATAAATTACATTATATACAGTGTTCAGCCTCTCTTATCACTCTTAATATCAGTTTACACAGTTTACTATCTCTTCACTAACCAGCTGTTTTCCAGCTCTAAAATACGAGCTGTACTAGGATAGTACTGTAAGCTAAGCTAACGTAGCATTAGCATTTGCTTTTGCCAAAGACGGACTGTATTTCTTTGTGTAAATTCCAAGTTAAATTCATTACCTGTGACTTGAGTGGTAAATCTGAGGTAAATCTATGATTAGAATTGTTTCTGATAGTAAATTTATGATTGGAATTGCATTGCTGAGGTAGCTAATGTTAGCAATTCAAATATATGACTAGAAAAGCACAGCTTAAGTAAATTTATGATTAAAATGGCAAAACTGTGATAATTTTAACTACAATTGCACTATTTAGGTAATTTTACAATTTGAATTGTTTATGAGGGTAAATTTAAGATTATAACTGCATTGCTGAAGTAGCTAACATTAGCTGTTTAAATGTATGACTGATTACACAGCTTAAGTAAATGTCTGATTAATATGTCAAAACTGAGCAAAATGTATCACTAAAATTGAACTTTTCAGGTAAATTATGATTAGAATTGCGTTGCAGAGGTAGATAACGTTATTTGTTGTAATGTGTAACTAGAATGGCACATCTGAAGTAAATGTCTGATTAAAATGTCAAAACTGAGCTAAATGTATGACTAAAATTGCAATACTTAGGTAAATTTAGGATTAAAATGGTAGGATTAGCTAAAGCTAGCTATCTATATATGTGACTATAACAGCATGGCTGAAATAAATTCATGATTAGAATAGCACTGCTGAGGTAAATATATTGTGATTTGTTGGTGTGTCTGCTGGAATATTAAACATGTTAAATATTTAATCCAGTGTGTGGATGTGTTTCAGGAGGAGCTCAGAACTGCTCTGAATCCCCTAAAGGAGAAACTGGAGATCTTTAAAGAGTGTAAACTGAACTGGGATCAGACTGCAGATCATATAAAGGTAAGAATGAGAAGATCTTCTGAGATCATGATTCTGAAATTAGTTCCCCAAATCAGAAGTAGGACAGTATAAAACACATTAAATATACAGTGTTTCTGACATTTACTTTCACTTTTATTTGATTACAGACGGCATGAACCCAATATATTTCATGTTTTGTTTGGTGAACTTTACTTCATTATACATTCGTTCCTGCATTTCAGACCTTCAACACGTTCCAAATAAAGATGGAACAGTAAAGCATTTACCACTTTATAATGTTTCCATTTCCACTTAAAAGATACCAAGAGATAAAGAGTTTCAGGTGTTATTTTCTCCCATAATTCCTACAAACATGAGATTGGGGACAGTTCAGTCCAGTACCTGTACCCTCTTCTTCCACAGACATGTCTTAGTAATGTGTGCAGCATGTGGTTTAGCATTGTCTTGTTGAAGAATACTGCATGATCTTGAGGGCAGCACTGTTTAGAACAGCACTACTGAGGTAAATGAATGATTAGAATAGCACTACTGAGGTAAAATAGCTGGTATTTGATTGGCTGATGGGCTCCTTCCTTCCAGACTCAGGCCCGACGCACAGAGAAGCAGATTAAGGAGGACTTTGAGAAGCTTCACCAGTTTCTACGAGATGAAGAGGCAGCCCGGATCACTGCGCTGAGGGAGGAAGAGGAGCAGAAGAGTCAGATGATGAAGGAGAAGATTGAGAAGATGAGCAGAGAGATATCAGCACTATCAGACACTATCAGAGGCGTAGAAGAGGAGATGGGAGCTGAAGACGTTCCATTCCTACAGGTGAGGAACATCAGTCAGACTGAAGTGAATCATCAGACTGATTTCTGATGGTTTACACACTTCTGATCTGATCTGTGAATAATCTCTGATCTTCACTGTGTGGAAGTGATGTGTAGTTTATTAATTATGATGTAATTCATTAATATTCCCCTGATTGTTTTACAGAACTATAAGACCACAGTGGAAAGGTGAGTCTCTCTCTCTCTCTCTCTCTCTCTGTGGTTCTGAACCCAAAGCTACAGCAGTACTGAACGGGTTCTGATGTTCTTCCAGAACCCAGTGCACACTGCAGGATCCAGAGAGCCAATCAGGAGCTCTGCTCAACGTGGAGAAACATCTGTCCAACCTGAAGTTCAGCGTCTGGAAGAAGATGCAGGAGATCCTTCAGTTTAGTGAGTCTCACTTTCTCTTCTCACATGCTCTCACACGCCACATGTCATGGGACAGGAACTAGTGTCGTGTCCCGTGACTTTTGCCGTGTCCGTGTCTCGTAAACCTCACATTTTTGTAAATATTTTATTAGATCTTTTCATGAGAAACACTGAAGATACGACTCTTTGATACAGTGTAAAGTAGTCAGTGTACAGCTTGTAGAAAATGTACAAATTGTAGATATTTTGTGTGTGTGTGTGTGTGTGTAATAATCAGAGTATTATGTGTGTGTGTATCAATCAAGGTATTGTGTGTGTGTGTGTGTGTGTGTGTGTGTGTGTGAATTAATCAGAATAATGTGTGTGTATTAATCGTGGGATTATGTGTGTGTGTGTGTTTGTGTGTGTGTGTGTCTGTGTGTGTGTGTGTGTGTGTGTGTGTGTGTGTGTGTGTTGCAGCTCCTGTAACTCTGGATCTGAACTCTGCTCATCCTAATCTCATCGTATCTGAAGATCTGATCAGTGTGAGATTCAGTTCTGATAAACTGCAGCTTCCTGATAATCCAGAGAGATTTGATAGTTGGTTCTGTGTTGTTGGATCTGAGAGCTTTAACTCAGGAATTCACTGCTGGGATGTTGAAGTTGGAGATGGTGATCTCTGGGATGTGGGAGTGATGTTAGAATCTGCTGAGAGGAAGGGAAATATAGACTCCAGGAGAGGAGTGTGGTACCTGTGGTGTTGTTTTGGTAAATATAGAGTCTGTTCTTCACTACAGGATTCCACTGATCTCTCAGTATCAGTGAAAGTGAGGAGGGTGAGAGTTGAGCTGGACTGGAACAGAGGAAAACTCTCATTCTCTGATCCTCTCACTAACACACACTTACACACCATCACACACACTTTCACTGAGAGACTCGTTCCACTCTTCAATACCTGTTTCGGCTCTTTAACTATCAGTCCAGCTCAGATCAGTGTATCAGTGAATCAGTGAATCAGTTCAGATCAGTGTATCTGTGAATCAGTGAATCAGTTTGGTTTGATTCTGAGGGCTCTATCTGATTAAGGAGTGTTGTGATGCTCATCGCTATCTTACACCCCACCAACAGTCTATTATCACTCCTTCCTCCTGCATAGTTTAAATGCTTGTGGAGTTTATATTAGGATAAAATTAATAAAACATAAATTCCTCTGATATTGCTGGAAATTACACGGATATGATGAACAGATAGACCTTTAAGATAAATTACTTCACAGCGTCAACCAGCAGCTCAGTTTCCTCTGCTGAGAAGCGTTTGTTGGACACGTCCAGGTAGCTGCACCGTTAAAATAGCAATCCACCAAAGTCAGAGCTCACCTGATCTACTCTTAAAGAGAATGATGAGCAAGACACACTCTGATTGGTTTATTATTTCACATCACACCCAAAATTAACCCATGATTAATTAAGAGAATTAGTACATGTCATTAGCTCGTTTTGAGCAGAGCAAGGTTTACTTTTCCCGTGGTTACGATAGCGAAGACACACTGACACGCCCTAAAATAAAGCTGCACGGTTCACTGCTCAACTATAGATCAATAAAATAGTACCCTGTAGTATATAGTAACCAACACTCGTTTATGATCTCTGTAATCAAATAAAACACAAAGGAATTAGAAGAAATTCTACTTTTTAGTTTCTATTCTCCTCACTTTCAAAATCTTTTCTGATTTAGGGGTGTATTTAGGGGTGTTGCTGGGTTATATTGTGTCTAACTATAACACATTATTGATTATTAAATTAATTGATTATTGTTTCTTCATTCTTGATTTTTTTAATAAACAGCTTGTTTTTGGTTCTGGACACATCTATAAATGAATTTCCTGCAGTTTCCTGTGTGTTTTAATCTGTATAATGTTATAATCATTAATAAATGTGCAGTAAAATTGGTTTTATGTTGTTGAAAACGTTTGAAAGTAAGTAAAGATGAATCTTCTCCATTCAGTGTAATATAATAAATATATAAAAGAGCAGTTGTGGTGTGTTTTACTGCAGAACTCTACAGAACAGACTGTGTTACTCTATAAAATAATCCATTACATGAAGAAAGAATTTAGTAAATATGCTCTAGATATTCATATTCTAAAGCTAGAACCTGAATATCTATTAAATCATTGATTATTAATGGTTATAAACATGCTATAGACTGGATTTGGGGGCGTATGGTATAGATGTGGTTTAAGATAAAATAAGATAATCCTTTATTAATCCCACAGCAGGGAAATTTACAGAGTTACAGCAGCACAGAGAACAGAACAGAAGAGATTTCAGGAAATATAAATATACATATACATACTAAGAAACCATCAAATATATTGATGGGTCTCTGAGACATTGTATCGTCCTCCTCCAAGGGGTTGGGCTTGATGGACTTTGCCAGTCAGCCGCTGCCTCCCTCTGGTGGCAGGAGGTGGAACTTGTCTGAGGACAGGCTTTAAACTGCACTGAAAAAACTGTTTAAATACTTTTTATTTCTATTTTACAAGTAGAACTTATTTCTATTATTAAGTAAATGTGCACAGTGAACTCTCCCTGTGAGTTTAATCAGATAATTTAACTGATTTAAACCAAGAAAAGTTAATCCTGGTAGACAAGACTGCACACCTATGGTGAGGGAGGATTGGGGGACGTGCCTATTATGCAAATTAATACAAATAAATGATGCCAGGAGCCAATAGGAGAGTTGTACTTCTTTACCTTAATTTTTACTGTCTCAGCTGCTAAATTCAGGTAATATTTAATCACAATATGTGGTGAACTCTACCCAAATAAAGTGATTAGAAACTTCCACACAGCAGAATCAGCAGGTGAATCAACAGCAGGAGAATTGAATCCTGCTCCTCAACACCTCGTGTAAATTAACTCTAATTTAAAACCTGTATAGATTATTAAATTATAATTATAATTATTTACTCCAGATGCACTTCTGAATTAACTACTTAGAATTACTATTTCAAACAATTAATTCATTGCAGTTGAAACGTGCTGTGTAAGATTATGTAGCAGGATGAGTATTTTGTTTTGTAGTCTGGAAGCCTTTGGGATAAATAAAGCTCTGGGTCATTAAAACATTACTGTTTATTTGTTTATTTGGAAATTGACAGTATTTCTCTACTTTAACTGACGTGTTTTTTTAAACATCTAGCGAGTCCTTTTTTCCTCTCTTGTCAGCCTGCTGTGGGCGGTGTAATTCCTGTGTCTAATTACCATCTATTTGCTTTGAGTGCTTTTAGTTCATTGGCTGGGTAATCTTACCTGGGGCTATATTTAGGCCAGGTGGCAGTTACCTGTGGCACACCCTCTGTTGTTCCCACCCCCTTCCTTGGCGTGCTGCTTGGCGAGGTCTGCTGCTTGGCGAGGTCTGCTGCTTGGCGTGGCCGGGTGAATGCTCTCCTTTGTTCTGGGAATTCTCACAGGCGTGCGGTAGGCTGAAGTTTTGCTTCTCGGAGTTTTCTCTGATTAATCCTGGTGCTAAAAGTTTCTCCTGCTCCATTTCAGAGCTGAGACTCGTGAGGTGAGATTGTTCCGGTGGTTTATGCCACGCTCAAAGGGTCCAGTCAGTGGTGGGTTATAACTCCCTATAACTCTGATTCTGATTCTATAAAATCCTCAGTGGGTTAAATCCGGTTTGTATCTGTAGTGTGAAGATACTAGAAGCGTGGCGACTTTCCCGCTGTCTGACGTGGAGAAGTGAAGCCTTGGTGGGTATGAGTGAGCTCCCATACACTTTTAATTTGATTTAAATCGTAGTTCTAACGTTATGGGGTGGTTATAATGTTTTGCAGGAAGCCGGGCTGGTGGAGTACGGGGAGTGTCCAATTCAGCTCCTCCCGTGTGTGTGATCACCTGTTCCCCTCCTCGCTGATGCTCCTCCCCCTGCAATAGTGCTACTGTTTTTTTTTTTCTCTATTGTTTTTTTTCTCTTTCCTTATTGTGTTTTTTTTGTTTTTCTACTTATTTGTTACGCTTCGTGTTAATTATTTGTATACCTACTCAGTCCTGGTTTGTGAGCTGCCTCTGGTGAGCGGCAGCAGATTATTTTAGCATTTGTGATTCTAGCGACACTTGGCAGGAGTCCAAAACGATTTCCTGTCAAAATAAAAGTCCTCCTAAAATTTAATAAAAATCAGTTTTGAGGCTGTAAATGAAATAATATGAACTAGTTTAATATTATTTACAGTTTAAAACTAATTAAAAGCTTTTCAAAACTTCTAAACACGTTTAAATGACGTAGATAATAAAATAAAAAGTAAGAAATTGTACTAAAACTAGTGTTGCTGGGTAATACAGCTTTGCGCTGGGACTTTATTATTATATTCTGATTCAGGACAAATAGCTCTTTAATAAAAGTAACATTATAAAGAAAAACATATTTCTTTAAGCCACTGACAGCATGTTTTATACTAGGCGAATAGAAAAATCAGCTTATTAATCTTTTTTTTCGCTAATAGCTGAAACATATTTCTTTGAAATTATAAAACATATGAGCCTTACCTAAAATAAAAAATGATCAGAATTTAATATTTAGCGGATTTATTGTGTACAGTTGTCAATTTGCGGTGTCTTTCTGATTTAACTGTGCTATAGGAATCCAAGGCTAACATCTTAGCTGTAAAACAGCCCACTTGGCTCCCCCCCTTCCCCATTTTTAGTATTTTTTAAAATTGAAATAGGGGTGGAGTTTGCAGAATTCCATGGCATGGTCACTCTGATTGGTCCAAAAATAGTCTTTTTGGAACTACTAACATTTGTTTTAGCTTCCGATCATTTTCCAGAGGTTTTTCATCTGTTTGCGTTGGAAAAACTTGCAGAGTAAAGGTGGATTATCAATTATTGTATTTGTTATACACGTATAATTACATATTTATATCATATTGTTTTAAATACTTATATAACCTATATATTACAATCAGTTAAATCATAACATTTTATTTAGTTAAATATCCCATTGGTGTTGGTTTTGGAAGTAAGCAGTAATTTCTCCTTTTTCTGTTAAAAGCTGTGACAGTACTAAAGAAAATAACTAATTTCTCCCTAAAGAGACATGGTGGATAATATTGTCCAATCTTAACTGCTAAGTTTGGCTATAAGCTAGTTAGCATTGAGCCGCTAGCGGTGTTCTGAGTTCAAAAACTAAGACTGGAGTGAAATAAACGCTGATCCACATATCATATAAATCTAACCAGCACAACGCCTTCCATCTGTTATTAAACATTAGCCATTAAAGGCTAACAGCTTGTCTTTCTAGTTAGTTAGCATTGTCAGTTAGCTTTTAGCATTGGCTAAAATTAGCTGATAGCCATTACACATTTTGGGCTTCATAATAAGGTTAATTTAAATGGGACTATCCAAATAAAATATATAAAATCGTTTAACTCCCGTAGTTCCCAGATATGGCCGATGTCTTTTACGGAACAGGATGGAGACACAAAGTACAGCAGTGGCCCAAATCACAAGTGACCAATAGGTGCCACAAAACATGGTTCCCTGATGTACCAGATACAAACGATGTGAATAAAAAAAAAAAGATTACAATTGATATGAATGCCATGTTTTTAAGACTTTATAAACACATTCATAATACATTATAATGTGTTTACAATTAATTATACATATGGCTATAACCATTTGTATAAAAAAATGCATAGCAATTTATAGCATTCTTCTAATGTTTTAAATATTGTGATCATAATGCATTATAAGCTGTGTTTATATTTAACATGTTTCTTTAAAATAATAACACATACAAGCCCTGCCTAAAATTTGAAAAAATCTTTCCAAGTTGTCTGAATTTAATAATTAGCGGATTTATTATGTACAGTTCCGCATGTGCGGTGCCTCTGCTGATTCAACTGTGCTGCAGGATACTTCATTATGCCTAACAAAGATATATTATAAATGTATTATATGCTAATACACAAGTTAGTATAATATTCAATAAATCAATAATATAATCGGATAAAAGTACTTTAGCATAACAGCAATTTATTCTAATAAACATAGCTATAGTGTTTTTGTTTTTTTGTGTGTCATGAATGCATTATAATATATTATATTATATTCATTATATTATGTTCTTTGTGACTTATAGAGTCCAGAGTCTTACAGACATGACTTTCATAGAAAGTGTTACATAAGCATATTAAACACAATTTATTACTGTTTAAAACAACATAAGAATCATTCTTTGAAAATTACATAAATGTTTCAATTCTTTGAAATATGTCCCTTCTCTTAGCTTGTTCTGGTCATAGGGGATTCACATTTAAGGAGTTTCGTAGAGGCAGTTGTGGCAGTTCCAGAAGACCACATTTCTTTAGGATATAGTTGCACCCCTGGTGCCACAGCTGAAGAACTCAGGCAAGAGATACTGGGGGAAAACATCCCTCTGTCCCCAGACCTTGTAGTTCTCCTCGCTCCAAGCAACAACCTCACTGCTAACATGACTACCACAGAAGCTGGGAAAGATTTCACCCATCTAATGGCAGCAGTACTACACCGTTGGGAAAATGTGAGTAAAAGATGATTCCCCCCAAAAATAGAGTCCAAAACAACACATTTATTTATCTTTATTCATTCTACACATAATAGGTAATAGTGCTGGACTTCCCACCACGTCTAAATGAAGATATTCAGTATCAAGGACACCTAAGAAATGAATATCATCGTGCTGCTGCAAGAATGGGGTTAAAGTATCTGTCAGTAGTGCATCACTTCCCTCTAAAACATTCAAAGCTCTGGTGTAAAGATGGCGTCCACCTGAGTGACGACTTTGGAACACCCATTCTGGCTGATCTTCTGTGGGCGTCAGCATATTTGGAGTTGAACACTACAAGAGAATTTATGTCCCGAAGTCTTTCCTACAGACCTCCAGTGTTCAATCCAGTCATTGCAGAGCGTGTGAGACAGACCTTTCCTCCAAAGGAAGGGAACGATTCACAAAAAAGGCATTGAGGTATATTTTCAGCATATGTATTTTCTTTATATTCTCTTTTATTTTTCTTTATACTCTTTCACTAATGCATGTACTGTAGACTCCGCCTATGACTGTGACTCTATGGCTATGTATGGCTATGTAGGTTTAAGTGTTTCCAGATGTGTACCACAGACCTATAAAAGGGGCTACAAAAAAGTGGACGAGAGAGGACAGAGGAACATCGGATCGGGCAACATCTCTCTTCAAGGCTGGCCTAGGAAGCATTGTAGATATTGTCTTAGTCTTAATAAATAATTGTATTACACTTAAGGCAGTGTCTGCGGTGTCTTCTTCCTCATCTTCAAGCATCTTCACAGCCAAAGACAGCCAAGACTGTCTGTGTGCAACAGGGGCTTCGCAGTGCACATGCACCTCCAAGTCCCAGAAATGCACTCTCAAGCCCCAAACCTTCAGTGGCCAATGAAACTGGGTGTGTTCAGTCATAGAAGAGATCAGTATGAACATGTGGGTAAATTGAATGCTGATATCACTTTAGCCAAGTAGCTAACTACTTATTAAATGTAAATGTATCAACGTTTCAGGTAGATTGTTTTAGCTTCTGTTAGTAGCTAGCTAGCTAGCATTAAGCATATTTTATTGCTAAATTGTGACATGTCAGTTATAACAGTAGCAAGAAGCTAACTGGTTAGGTTGGCTAACTAGCTTACCTAATTGCTAATCAAGCTAACTAGCTATCTCCCACGTAACAGTAAGACAAAACATAGACACTAAAGCTTAAAACATTTAATATTCATGGGTTTACCTAACAATCAGTCCACCCACAATGCAACAACTTGGGGCTTGAGAGCGCATTTCTGGGGCTCGGTAGTGCATGTGCACTGTGAAGCCCCTGCTGCACACAGACCCCTCTCAAGACAGCGGTAAACGACAGTCAGAAGCAGATTTGATGTTTGCAGAGATAAAAAAGGCAAGAACAAAATACATTTTCTTTTGTTCATGTATCATTTTTAACGTTTGTAATTCAAACCAACATTGTGTGTATCACACAGGGATTGTTCAGCATCTGCACAGTGATCGACACCACAGTCTTAATTAATCCAGTGGCACTTCCAGCCAGTCTCCAAAGGGCCGTCTGTGTGGAAATCCCACTCCCTCAGCGACAGCGGCAACGATGGAAAGCAAAGCAGAAGATGGTTAAGAAGAAGAAAAACTTGAGAAGTTTCAATGAGGTAAACTGTTTCTGTTATAATCATAACTTTAACTGAAACTTTAACTGTAATAATCTTACATTTCCTGAACATTGTGTATGGGCATGGCTGGCTATGTTAATTGTTTCTAATAAACAATCATTTTTCTATTCATTCAGCTCAGTATCTCTGCTTAGACTGTGTAATGTCATACACCAAGATAATAATAATAAGAAGAAAAAGATGAAACAAAAATACTACTTTTATTAAAGAGTTATATGTCCTGAGTCAGAATATAATAATAAAGTCCCAGCGCAAAACTGTAGTTTTAGTACAGGGAAACAATCTACAGATTTTTTCTATTCGCATCATATAAAACATGCTGTCAGTGGCTGAAAGAAATATATTTTTCTTTATAATGTTACTTTTATTAAAGAGTTATATGTCCTGAATCAGAATATAGTAATAAAGTCCCAGTGCAAAACTGTATTACCCAGCAACACTAGTTTTAGTACAGTCAAACCTCTGAAATCCACTGATTTTTCTATTCGCCTAGTATATAACATGCTGTCAGCAGCTGAAAGAAATATATTTTTTTCATAATGCTTTTTTAATTTAACATTAAATCACGTTGTTAGACATATCTTTATATGTTTAACAAAATACTTAAAATACTGATAACATTTACAATAAATGTACATCAACTAACCATGCTAACAACAGTTACAAACATTGTAAAATGGTGTATGAACAAGCCTCAACTAGTTAATAAATGACAAATGTTTAAACATTATTTATCATTAAAATTCCTTAAACTATAGACTCAGATCATAATTAATTAACAGTATGTACTACATTTTTACTCATAATACCACGTATTTCTCAACCCAAATGTTTATATGCATATTTCTTCTATTCTCTTTCTTCTCAGTTTTTTTTTCCATTCTTTAAGTAAATAATGCTGGTTGTTAAGTTGTGTATTTTTTTCAAACAATGTCAAATTGCTCAAAGTGTGATGTGACTTCTTAATCTTATTGTCACATTCACGTCTTTATTGCATTGTATAATAATAATGTTAATAATAATAATAATAATAATAATAATTATCATTATTTTATTTTTCACAGTGTTTTATTAAACAGAATGGGTATAGATACTTTTATTTTTATAACATGTTTTATTCTGTGTATTAACACAGAATTGTACATTACAATATGGAGTTTTCTGTTAAATTAGTAAGCCAAACGACGTTATTTAAAACAAACCTGTGTGGCAGAGTGAAATTCCACTTCTTTTCTGTCTTACCTAACCTTCTTCTCGGTAAAATCACTTCAAAAACGAATTATTTCTTTTTAAATTTAATATTTTAGAGGCGGACTTTTATTTTGACGGGAAAGTCACATGTCTTTCCAGCAACTGTTGCTCATTTCACGGAGCTGATTATTTTGTTTTTTTTTTCTTGAACGCTCGTTGCACGTGACTCAGCGCGTGGAGTGGCGTGGCGTGGTGTGTGTGTGTGTGTGTGTGTGTGTGTGTGTTTGTGTTTGTTTTCCTATACTTCCCGTGTCCTGAATTTGCGCGCTGCTGCGGGAGAGAAAACCTGTAAGGTCAGTAAGCGTGATTATTTCTTTATGCTGTCGGTTTGTATTTAATTTACTTATGTTGGTGTTTGTTTACTTGTTTGTTTGTTTGATTAAATCTTTGTTTTGTTTTTTTGGTTCTGAACAGGAGCTGTGAGGGTGACAGGCTGCTGAGGTGGGGAAGTCTAACTGAATTTAAAGGGATAGTTCGGTATTTTTGACATGAGTCTGTATGGCATCATCATAACCAGTGTCGTGCATCCACACTGACTTACCCCCCACAGCGCCCTGTGAGCCGAGTTCTTGTCCAGTTTAGGTCAAAGCGAAAGTAGTCCGGCATGTTTGCTGGGGTCAGGAAAATAACTCCTTTTTCTTCCCAAAGCAGTACGTGTTCAAAAGAGTGATTTATTTACATCACAAAAAACTAACCCTGCAAAAGTCACGCCTCGTAAATCACTTGGGTCCTACTTTCTCTCATTTCGTATCAGTGCGCGTCATTCTGACAGCGAGCTGCGCACGCGTCAACAAGCGAGAAGTAAACAAAGCGACCCAAACACGGAGGCTAGCTGTCAGGTTGCAGCGCTGCGCGCATTGATATGGAACGAGAGAAAGTAGGACCCAAGTGATTTACGAGGCGTGACTTTTGCAGGGTTAGTTTTTTGTGATGTAAATAAATCACTCTTTTGAACACGTACTGCTTTGGGAAGAAAAAGGAGTTATTTTCCTGACCCCAGCAAACATGCCGGACTACTTTCGCTTTGACCTAAACTGGACAAGAACTCGGCTCACAGGACGCTGTGGGGGGTAAGTCAGTGTGGATGCACGACACTGGTTATGATGATGCCATACAGACTCATGTCAAAAATACCGAACTATCCCTTTAAGTGGTGTTTGTGTGCTGTGTAGTGGGGACTCCTCTCGCCTGCAGTCAGGATTTGTTTTTGGTTGTCCGTGTGATTGTGTTTATTTATTTTTTTGTTCTTTTTTGTTAATTAAATTTATTTTTAATTATTATTGTGATTTTTGTTAAAATTTAATATTTATTAAAATTTGAATTTTAAGTAGAACCCTGTCACAGACCATGTGATTTGAACCTGTGTGACCTATTTTGATTGGTAGATTAGAATTTGGTTTTGGTCATTTTTCTTAATTCCTGGGTTGTCCAGGTGGCGTAGTTGCAGGGTTGCCGCTCTGCATACGCAGACAACGCAGCCAGCGTTAGGCCTCAACCATTTTGCAGTTGCAGGGAGCCAAATTGACTGAGAATGAAATGTGTTGAAATTATGACATTATTAAATTTAAAACCCAATGTGAATTATTTATGATACCCTCATCTTTTTTGTCTTTAAACATTGCATGGGGCACCTACTCTACTACTTAAAAGCGGCACGTTATTATTTTTGTGCATAATATAATGCCCCCACCCCTATTGCCTGAAATGGCACGGCTCGGTTTGCTCTGTTGGTTGTTGCCAGATGTGACATTTTCCAGTCAAATAAATAATCAAAAAATGCATGGAGGCGCTAAATCTTGCGCATGTTTAACCATTTTTAAAGTGTATGTGGCCATTCTATACAAAAACTTGTCCAGTGCAATATTTGTGTAAGTTAAAAACTTAAAATAAAATAAACAAATAGGATGAAAAATCGTAACTTATCTGGCAACCTTAGTCCTAACTAAAGTAGCAGCTACTTGAGTTTGGCAGGAGACAAGTTCACCGCGCGAAGTTCCTACTAAATGGTAATTCAACTATGAAGCGACGGTTTGAGTCTGGAGCTGAGAAGAAGAAAAAGAAGCAGAAAGATGAGGCCCATGCATCCCTTTCTGGTGAGTAACTTCGATGATAAAGGTTTAAATAGTTTTGATTACTTCATGTTCAGTGGTGTTGCCTGAGCTATAGTTACGTTGGCTTTGCTGATTTGGTAGCTTTAAACGCTTAACTAGAAACTAATCTGGGTATTGCAAGGCACGTGGCACGTTTGCAAATAGTAGTAGTGTAGTTTGAAGATTTTTAGTGACTTTAATAAAAAATTTATAAACAGAGTAGCCTACCTATTGACTAATGCCGTCAGTGCACTATCCAAATGGTCTGTATGACAGCAGGATCAGACAGCTCTATAGATTTTGACAGGCTGATATAAATACACCACGAATATAAACGATAATTTCATAACCTTTAAGGCTGGCTTGTGTAAATGACGTGTCCACTGCTTAAAATAGACATGCATCGTTTCATTTATTATTTATACATTATAAATAGTACTCTTGTGCTGTTCTTCACTGTTATTGGCCTTACTTATAACGTTGTAAATATTCACAGTTACATGTGTAATTTTAATAAATAGTAAAATTTTGCGTAAACCTTTTGTGTTTGTGTGTGTGTGTTTTTTTTTTTTTTTTTTTTTTTGGGGGGGGGGGGGGGGGCCTCCCTGACCAGTTATGCTTAGGGCCTCCAAAACCTTAGCAGCGGCCCTGCGTAGTTGGCTACAAATTTACTTATTTATTGGGTTTATTATTTTAAGACTATAAATAAACTGTCCTATACCTTCCACTTGCCACAATTACAATACTCAAATTTATAATTAAGTAGATGCTTTAATTTAATACTGTGATTTAGAGCCAGTTATTCTCTTATAATTTTAATAACTGTAAAATGTACAGATGCCTCCTATTCCAGTGGAGTAGAGCTACGTTAGAGTAGGAACTGTAGCCTTCAGCCAGTCTAAAGCCGTATTCAGCAGCAGAGAAAGGGTTAACTTACTCTTTAACACTGTGGCCAGACAGCCAATCATTACACACTACATACTGCTGCCAGTGACAGGAGGACACGCCCAGTATGCAATGTCCCATTCCTTTCTACTAGCAAAAAGTAGCTGACAGACTGATGAATAACTACAGTGTGTTTGTACTGAAAGAAGCTACGGCAATACTCCAGATAAACCTGTTTTCCTGAGTTAACACAGCTCACGCTAACAACAAATAAAAAACAGGTCTGAAGAACACGTACAGTCCTGTGAAAAAGTATTTACCTCCTAAACCTGATAACTGGTTGTTCCACCCTTAGCAGCAACAACTGCAATCAAGCGTTTGCAGTAACTTGCAGTGAGTCTTTCCCAGAGCTGTGGAGGAATTCTGTTCCACTTTTCTTTACAGAATTGTTGTAATTCCACCTCATTGGAGGATTTTCCAGCATGAACCTCCTTTTTAAGATCATCCACAGCATCTCAATAGGATTCAGATCAGGACTTTGACTAGGCCAGCTGAACTTGCTGGTGTGTTTTGGGTCATTGTCCTGCTGCAGAACCCAAGTTAATTTCAGCTTGAGGTCAGGAACAGATGGCCGGACGTTCTCCTTGAGGTAGACAGAAGAATTCATGGTTCCATTTATCACAGCAATTCTTCCAGGTCCTGAAGCAGTAGTGAATCAGCACAAGCACAAACACTCAACCACAACAGTTCATGGAAGTGCAGCTAGAAACAGAAACAGAATGGAAGGAAACACCTTACAAATGTAGGATAACACATCTATTTCAGAAAAACATTATATTACTGTATATTTATAGGGTATCAGGACACTTTTACACTCTTTTTATTGTATCGCCTGTATTATATCATATCGTATCGTTTCCACAAGCTTCTGCAACAACGTCCCAACATTTATTTCTGTCCAGAGCTGCATTAATTTCTCCCCAAGATCTCGTATTGATGATGGAGGTTTGGAGCACTGAACAAAGTCTTCTCCAGCACATCCCAAAGATTCTCAATGGGGTTCAGGTCTGGACTCTGTGGTGGACAATCCATGTGTGAAGATAATGATCTCATGCTCCCTGAACCCTGCACTCTTTCACAATCTGAACCCATTAATCCTGACATTGTCCTCTTAAAATATAATCCCGTTCCATCAGAGACTAAAGCCCATGGACCAAGCTGTTCCTGCTCAACACTGAAGGTCTCACCACTGCCAAGACTGACATCTTTGAGCAAATAGCCATCAAAAGCAATGTGCCATATGGAAACAAGAACATCCTGAGGGTTCCTGGGAACACCTTGACTGATCATATTGCCCACAAATATCATAGCATAGAGACATTTGTCCTCAAAGACATGGCCTGGTCAGCTGACGGACAATCTCCAGAAGGTGCAGAGACAGAATGGTTATCAATGAAAGTGCATGACATCACAATCATCAACATCTACAAACCACCACCCAGCAGATTGGTTCCATCATCTCTGCCAGTCGTCCCAGCCCCCGCTGTATATATGATGGTGATTTTAATATTCACCACACAGACTGGAGTTACAGCAATTCCAGCAGTGATGGTGACGTCCTGGTGAACTGGGCCTCGACTATTGATGCAACAATCTTATATGACCCAAAGGAGTCATGTACTGCCTGATGGAACAGTACCACCAATCCAGAACTGGCATTTGCAGCAAAATGGAATAAAAACCAGCCAGTCCCTATAAGACCCACCCTGGACATATTTCCCCGATCACACCATCGACCAACCTCTGCAAGAGGGGATGTCAAGAGGTGTAACTTTCCACCTGGACGTGGCGCTTTACACCTTCACCTGACCTTCTTCCACTGATCCAGAGTCTGATCTTTACTCTCTTTAACAAACTGAAGCTGTTTTACTGGTTTTCCTCACTGATAAGAGCTTTTCTTAAAGCTACAAAGCTGTTTAGTCCCTTTAATTCCTTCAATTCCCTTCACTGCACTGTGTGGGAAAGCTCTTACTTTCACTATTAAACAACATATCCCTGAGTTCCAGTGAAGTTTTTCTACAATTTGACTCATAAGTGAGCAAAACAGATAAGGGAGGAGTGAGCAGTGTGAGTAGGGGAGGAGTGAGCAGTGTGGGTAGGGGAGGAGTGAGCAGTGTGGGTAGGGGAGGAGTGAGCAGAGCAGGTAGGGGAGGAGTGAGCAGAGCAGGTAGGGGAGGAGTGAGCAGTGTGTGCAGGGAGTGAAAAGAGCAGAGTGTGTTCAGACGTCTACTTTTTGAAGAAACGGTCGGACAGTTTTTAGCTAATGTTCTGGAGAATTCCTCTGAAGGAAACTGATCAACACCTGGATCTACAAACACACCTGTAGAACCTGAAGAGAACCTGAGACCAGAGAGCGAGAACCTTCACACACCTGAAAGTGAAAGTCTGAGTGTTGTAACAGGAAGGAGCAGCAGGGAAAGAAAATGGCTTCTAAATCTTTCTTAGTGGAGGATCTCACCTGTCCTGTGTGTTCTGAGATCTTCAGGGTTCCTGTGGTTCTGAACTGTAGCCACAGTGTGTGTAAAGAGTGTCTGCAGAAGTTCTGGGAGTCTAAAGGATCCAGAGAGTGTCCAGTTTGTAGGAGAAGATCTTCAAATGATCATCCTCCAGTAAACCTGGCTCTGAAGAACCTGTGTGAGAACTTCTTACAGGAGAGAAGTGGGAGAACTTCAGCCGGTTCTGAGACACTCTGCAGTCTGCACGGAGAGAACCTCCGGATCTTCTGTCTGGATCATCAGCAGCCCGTGTGCTGGGTGTGTCAAACCTCGAGGAACCACACCGACCACAGATTCCGCCCCATTGATGAAGCTGCAACCGACTGCAAGGTAAAATCAGTGTGAACAGCTGTACAGCAGGAGTTTTTGATTTGTTTCTCTATCAAATTCCTAGTTTTAAAAATAATATATAAGAATATATAGATCCAGAAATATGTTTTATAACTAATAGTGTGGCTTTAAATATTGTATTTAGAAAAATAAATGTAGAGTTTAAGGTTGCTAAAAATATAGCAACAATATGAAGAAAAATAGAAAATATATGTAAAAAATATTAAAATGTGAAAAGTGATTTTAGCATTTAATTAGAAAGCATTACATTTTTTTGTAGGGATGCACAATGAACGATATTTCAAACCGATATTTATATGCTGACGTATTTGCCTAGTTTAATTTCTTAGGCTAGACGTTTTCCTAAGCTCTGCTTAGCAGTTTTCTATTTGCTATTTTGTAGTCCAGTGCTCCCTTTGTTTTTCCCCATTCCCTGTACTACTTACTGGTTATATTGTTTTGGCAGTTTCACTTATTCCTTGTTTACTTAGTCCCTGTTCCTTTGGGCCAGTCCAGTTTACTTTGCCAGTTTTTATATTTGTTTCTAGTTTTGCCCAACTATAGTGTGTAGCTCTATCCCCTTGATTATTGTTTATTTTGTAGTTTTGTTGTTTATTTTAATAAAATATACTGCTTCGTTTTACATCCCAGCAGTGTCTTATTTTCTCTCTGCCTGTTTACAGTCAGACATAAAAACAGCACTGACTGTGCTATTTTAATATTTACTGATTGAAGCTCATTTTTATTCATTTTTAGTTTCAATAAATTTTATTTATTTAATGTAAGGTCTATAAGTGTTATATTTGCTTTAAATATTATTCTGTTTATTCTGTAAGTTATATATGTGTAATATCTGCATCATACCAGACCATACCTTATTTTTAGTTAAAGTAGTATCACCATATTTCAGAGTATTTTTGTGATAACAATATTCTTGGCATTACGAAAAACATTTTCTTTTCAAGAAGAATTAATTTCAGTAAAAACAAGAAGATTCTATAAATGTTTGTCTATTTCCCAAACATTAGCATAAACATTAAAATAAGCTGAAAACATAAACGTACTATAAAATAAACGTGTAGCATATGCAGTGCATGCATGTAAACTGCAAATAAAAAATGTAAATAAATACACTAAATAAAAATACAAAATATACTGCCTTTAGAAATATTGTACTATCAGGATAAGGATTTTATTTTTTTTTATCGTGCACATTTTTTTGGTGATTTTTTTTTTTTTGCATATGGCACACCTCTACTAAATATGTAAGTTTACAATTTACCTTAGTTCAGTTATTCTGTACACAGTTATATCCAACATTTAATCACAATTTAGAAACTAAATGAGAGAAATGTAAAATATTTATGGCTAAAAACAGTTTAAAATTTAGGACAATATAGGACAATATTTACTGTCTTACCCTGAGAGTCTGTGTGAAACTGTGATTTTATTACAGGTTTGGGTGTTTTTAGCACGACGTAAAGCGATATAAACTGGATTACTGCGTTTATAAATTGTTTATCAGCATAAAACAGGATAAAACACAGCAAATTTACCTCATAATTGTATTTATTTAGATGAAATTTCCCCAATAAACTGTTGTTGCTCCACACAGTGTGGTGTGTTAGTGGTTAGCGCTGTGGCTAGGCTACCTGAGGGGAAGGTTTAGCTGTAATAATGGGGTGTAGACTCTCCATGAAGATAAATATGATGATTAATATTAAAGTTGGGTAGAAATGCAGAGATTTTTCTCTCTTTCTGAAGAGATTTTTACTCTAAAGGAGAAGCTGCAGAAGTGCAGGGCTAGCCTGGGGCTGTGTTTTTAGCCTTTAGCTCAGGAAGCTAGCTGAGTAGCATTAGCTTAACCCAGCAGTTTAGCTACCGTAGCGCCGTGTTTCTCTCCTGAATTAAACTCAGATAAACAGTGTAAAACTTTAGTATTAAAGTCATAAATCTGTGAATAGTGTTTATAGTAACCGTTCCTCCACCAGTCAGTGTAGCTGAGGTAGCGTTAGCTAAGCTAGCTAAGCGCTCTAACAGTAAAAGTTAGATATTATTACACTGTTTCTCTGGATAAAACACCTATTTAATGATTAGAATTACTGTTAATATTAATCTGAATATTTCCATTTATAATGTATGATTAGAAATAGTGTTTTATTTAGTTTGTACTGTTATTTGCTGGAGGATTGAACAGGTTTGGTTGTAATAAAGGGTGTTTTGGTAACTCTGTTTGCCCTTTTTCACCAAAATATCTAGTTACTATTCTTTGGTTCTAGATAAGAACTAAATTTAGAGTATCTGTCTGCGTCCTGCAGAACTACAGGAACACCATCTAACTTACTTTCATGCTGCCATCTACTGTGTCTGCAGTATATTGCATTATAGCTGTTCCTTTCTGATTTTTTGCTGTAAATATATATCTCACCTCATTATTCTTGCCTTAAAATTGTTTTTTATTTAATCAGTATAAAATATCTTATGCTGTACTATAGTTTAAACTACTTCTAATGTTTATGGAATTACGTTCATCTTAACATTAGTGTGTTGCATGCCTTGCATATATATAAATAATAACACTATATATTATATATATAGTGTTGGTTAATGGCCATCAGAATGAATTTAATGTATATATATATATATATATATATATATATATATATATATATATATATTTGTTTTTAAAATAAATAAATAGGTTTTTATTTTCATTTCTTGGTTTATTGAACTCCAACTCAATATATTCCATTAAATTAATTTTCAAGTTAATTAAAGATACATTTTTATTAACTTGGACAAAACCAAAGCAGATTTAAACATTGTTTTTACAACAATTTCAGTAACATATAAGGTTTAATTCTTTAAATTCGCTTAGATCACATGTGTCAAACACAAGGCCCGCGGGCCAAATGTAGAGAGCGAGAGCTTGTAAGATCTTAGTGTCTATAATAAATAGGTCAGAAGCATGCTTTGACCAAAAACTACACTTCCCACAATGCTTGTCGATCGTGTTACCTGTGAAGTTACGGCTTACTGCCACTACACTACCCTGCCGGAGGGAAGGCGTAACTTCGCGGGTGGAATTGAGACATACAAATGTTTATTCCATAATGTCCAGAAAAATGAAAAGTTGATGCAGACGGACGGCTGTTTCAACATAGATAATATTACTTGTATTTTATGTCATTTCTATTCACTTGAATAGTTTGGTTCTTGATTGATGGAGTTTTTGGATTTCATAACATGACAAATTAAAAGGATTTATGTTAATAGAGCAACAAGCAAACATTTTTTCCATGCAACTGTAATATTTGATTGAATAAATAATATATTGAGAGTTATTTAACATTAAGGAGTAATAACATTCATTTTATATTACATTTGGTTACATTTTATTACATTTATAAGTTACATCTGGCCCTTAGAGGACAGCCAATATGCCAATGTAGCCCTCGGCCAAAATGAGTTTGACACCCCTGTCTTAGATTGAGTAAAAAACGTAACTTACTTTACGTAGCGTCGCCATTTTGAAAAATGAGTGTTCCTTGTAGTCCTGCGACTCTTAGATTTTCAGGATCCAGAACCGAGTTTTGTTGGTGGAAATAATGGTTCAGAATTAGGTTCCACATTCCACTCTGGTGGAAAAGGGCTAACAGTAAATAAGGATGTTGTTGTATTAGTGTTTTATTATTTACACAGTGTTTACTAAATGTGTAAATGTCTGAATTGTGATTTAATAATTCACATAGCATAGTTTACTACCTCTTTACTAACTGGCTGTTTTACAGCTGAAAGATACGAGCTGTTCTAGGATAGTACTGTTAAGATAGTATTGCTAAGCTAACTTAGCCTTAACATTTGTTGTTTTAGCCAAGTTATTTACCTACATGTGACTTGTATAGCACTGCTGAGGTAAATTTATGAACACATCAACTCTGCTAAATTAAATGAATCGTTAGAATAGCAATGTGAGGGAAATCTATGATAAAAATGACAAAACTGAGCTAAATTTATCACTAAAATTGCACTACTCAGGAACATTTATGATTAGAATAGCAATGCTAAGGTAGGATTAGCTAAAGCTACATATAAAGCTATATATGTGACTATAACAGCATGGCTGAAATAAATTCATGATTAGAATAGCACTGCTGAGGTAAATATATTGTGATTTGTTGGTGTGTCTGCTGGAATATTAAACATGTTAAATATTTAATCCAGTGTGTGGATGTGTTTCAGGAGGAGCTCAGAACTGCTCTGAATCCCCTAAAGGAGAAACTGAAGATCTTTAAAAAGTGTAAACTGAACTGGGATCAGACTGCAGATCATATAAAGGTAAGAATGAGAAGATCTTCTGAGATCATGATTCTGAAATTATTCCCCAAATCAGAAGTAGGACAGTATAAAACACATTAAATATACAGTGTTTCTGACATTTACTTTCACTTTTATTTGATTACAGACGACATGAACCCAATATATTTCATGTTTTGTTTGGTGAACTTTACTTCATTATACATTCGTTCCTGCATTTCAGACCTTCAACACGTTCCAAATAAAGATGGAACAGTAAAGCATTTACCACTTTATAATGTTTCCATTTCCACTTAAAAGATACCAAGAGATAAAGAGTTTCAGGTGTTATTTTCTCCCATAATTCCTACAAACATGAGATTGGGGACAGTTCAGTCCAGTACCTGTACCCTCTTCTTCCACAGACATGTCTTAGTAATGTGTGCAGCATGTGGTTTAGCATTGTCTTGTTGAAGAATACTGCATGATCTTGAGGAGCAGCACTGTTTAGAATAGCACTGCTGAGGTAAATGAATGATTAGAATAGCACTACTGAGGTAAAATAGCTGGTATTTGATTGGCTGATGGGCTCCTTCCTTCCAGACTCAGGCCCGACGCACAGAGAAGCAGATTAAGGAGGACTTTGAGAAGCTTCACCAGTTTCTACGAGATGAAGAGGCAGCCCGGATCACTGCGCTGAGGGAGGAAGAGGAGCAGAAGAGTCAGATGATGAAGGAGAAGATTGAGAAGATGAGCAGAGAGATATCAGCACTATCAGACACTATCAGAGGCGTAGAAGAGGAGATGGGAGCTGAAGACGTTCCATTCCTACAGGTGAGGAACATCAGTCAGACTGAAGTGAATCATCAGACTGATTTCTGATGGTTTACACACTTCTGATCTGATCTGTGAATAATCTCTGATCTTCACTGTGTGGAAGTGATGTGTAGTTTATTAATTATGATGTAATTCATTAATATTCCCCTGATTGTTTTACAGAACTATAAGACCACAGTGGAAAGGTGAGTCTCTCTCTCTCTCTCTCTCTGTGGTTCTGAACCCAAAGCTACAGCAGTACTGAACGGGTTCTGATGTTCTTCCAGAACCCAGTGCACACTGCAGGATCCAGAGAGCCAATCAGGAGCTCTGCTCAACGTGGAGAAACATCTGTCCAACCTGAAGTTCAGCGTCTGGAAGAAGATGCAGGAGATCCTTCAGTTTAGTGAGTCTCACTTTCTCTTCTCACATGCACTCACACGCCACATGTCATGGGACAGGAAGTAGTGTCGTGTCCCGTGACTTTTGTCGTGTCCGTGTCTCGTAAATCTCATATTTTTGTAAATATTTTATTAGATCTTTTCATGGGAAACACTGAAGATACGACTCTTTGATACAGTGTAAAGTAGTCAGTGTACAGCTTGTAGAAAATGTACAAATTGTAGAAATTTTGTGTGTGTGTGTAATAATCAGAGTATTATACATGTGTGTGTGTGTGTGAGTGTAATAATCAGAGTATTATATGTGTGTGTATCAATCAGGGTATTGTGTGTTTGTGTGTGTGTGTGTGTGCTGCAGCTCCTGTAACTCTGGATCTGAACTCTGCTGGTTCTAATCTCATCGTTTGTGAAGATCTGATCAGTGTGAGATTCAGTTCTGATAAACTGCAGCTTCCTGATAATCCAGAGAGATTTGATTATCCCTGTGTTGTTGGATCTGAGAGCTTTAACTCAGGAATTCACTGCTGGGATGTTGAAGTTGGAGATGATAAATTCTGGCGTGTGGGAGTGATGTTAGAATCTGCTGAGAGGAAGGGAAATATATTCTCCAGGAGAGGAGTGTGGTACCTGTGGCGGTGTTGGGATGGTACATATAGAGTCTGTTCTTCACCACAGGATTACACTGTTCTCTCAGTATCAGTGAAAGTGAGGAGGGTGAGAGTTGAGCTGGACTGGAACAGAGGAAAACTCTCATTCTCTGATCCTCTCACTAACACACACTTACACACCATCACACACACTTTCACTGAGAGACTCGTTCCACTCTTTCATACCTCTAATTCTTTAACTATCAGTCCAGTTCAGATCAGTGTATCTGTGAATCAGTGAATCAGTTTGGTTTGATTCTGAGGGCTCTATCTGATTAAGGAGTGTTGTGATGCTCATCGCTATCTTACACCCCACCAACAGTCTATTTTCACTCCTTCCTCCTGCATAGTTTAAATGTGTGTGGAGTTTATATTAGGATAAAATTAATAAAACATAAATTCATCTGATATTGCTAGAAATTGCACGGATATGATGAACAGATAGATTACCTTTAAGATAAATTACTTCACAGCGTGAACCAGCAGCTCAGTTTCCTCTGCTGAGAAGCGTTTGTTGGACACGTCCAGGTAGCTGCACCGTTAAAATAGCAATCCACCAAAGTCAGAGCTCACCTGACTCTTAAAGAGAATGATGAGCAAGAGACACTCTGATTGGTTTATTATTTCACATCACGCCCAAAATTAACCCATGATTAATTAAGATAATTAGTACATGTCATTAGCTCGTTTTGAGAAGAGCAAGGTTTACTTTTCCCGTGGTTACGATAGCGAAGACACACTGACACGCCCTAAAATAAAGCTGCACGGTTCACTGCTCAACTATAGATCAATAAAATAGTACCCTGTAGTATATAGTAACCAACACTCGTTTATGATCTCTGTAATCAAATAAAACACAAAGGAATTAGAAGAAATTCTACTTTTTAGTTTCTATTCTCCTCACTTTCAAAATCTTTTCTGATTTAGGGTTGTATTTAGGGGTGTTGCTGGGTTATATTGTGTCTAACTATAACACATTATTGATTATTAAATTAATTGATTATTGTTTCTTCATTCTTGATTTTTTTATAAACAGCTTGTTTTTGGTTCTGGACACATCTATAAATGAATTTCCTGCAGTTTCCTGTGTGTTTTAATCTGTATAATGTTATAATCATTAATAAATGTGCAGTAAAATTGGTTTTATGTTGTTGAAAACGTTTGAAAGTAAGTAAAGATGAATCTTCTCCATTCAGTGTAATATAATAAATATATAAAAGAGCAGTTGTGGTGTGTTTTACTGCAGAACTCTACAGAACAGACTGTGTTACTCTATAAAATAATCCATTACATGAAGAAAGAATTTAGTAAATATGCTCTAGATATTCATATTCTAAAGCCTGAACCTGAATATCTATTAAATCATTGATTATTAATGGTTATAAACATGCTATAGGCTGGATTTGGGGGCGTATGGTATAGATGTGGTTTAAGATAAAATAAGATAATCCTTTATTAATCCCACAGCAGGGAAATTTACAGAGTTACAGCAGCACAAAGAACAGAACAGAAGAGATTTCAGGAAATATAAATATACATATACATACTAAGAAACCATCAAATATATTGATGGGTCTCTGAGACATTGTATCGTCCTCCTCCAAGGTGTTGGGCTTGATGGACTTTGCCAGTCAGCCGCTGCCTCCCTCTGGTGGCAGGAGGTGGAACTTGTCTGAGGACAGGCTTTAAACTGCACTGAAAAAACTGTTTAAATACTTTTTATTTCTATTTTACAAGTAGAACTTATTTCTATTATTAAGTAAATGTGCACAGTGAACTCTCCCTGTGAGTTTAATCAGATAATTTAACTGATTTAAACCAAGAAAAGTTAATCCTGGTAGACAAGACTGCACACCTATGGTGATGGAGGATTGGGGGACGTGCCTATTATGCAAATAAATACAAATAAATGATGTCAGGAGCCAATAGGAGAGTTGTACCTCTTTATCTTAATTTTTACTGTCTCAGCTGCTAAATTTAGGTAATATTTAATCACAATATGTGGTGAACTCTACCCAAATAAAGTGATTAGAAACTTCCACACAGCAGAATCAGCAGGTGAATCAACAGCAGGAGAATTGAATCCTGCTCCTCAACACCTCGTGTAAATTAACTCTAATTTAAAACCTGTATAGATTATTAAATTATAATTATAATTAATTACTCCAGATGCACTTCTGAATTAACTACTTAGAATTACTATTTCAAATAAATAATTCATTGCAGTTGAAATGTGCTGTGTAAGATTATGTAGCAGGATGAGTATTTTGTTTTGTAGTCTGGAAGTATTTGGGATAAATAAAGCTCTGGGTCATTAAAACATTACTGTTTATTTGTTTATTTGGAAATTGACAGTATTTCTCTACTTTAACTGGCGTGTTTTTTTAAACATCTAGCGAATCCTTTTTTCCTCTCTTGTCAGCCTGCTGTGGGCGGTGTAATTCCTGTGTGCCTAATTACCATCTATTTGCTTTGAGTGCTTTTAGTTCATTGGCTGTGTAAGAGCCTAAATTTAGTTTATGTATATTATTCAGAAATGGAACCTATATAAATAATTAAATAAATAAATAAACCACTTTTCCCCCCACTACTTTGCCCATGGTAATGATGTATCTCCTTTAGTAGTTGTAGCTCCGCCCAGTGTTAATGTAGTGTTCTTATTAAAGTGCTGGTGAAGTGTGAATGCTGACCACAGTGTTTCACACATTCTCACTGCTAAAGATCTAAAAGTGAAAAGCAGAAGTGATAAAGAAGCGTTTCTCATTCCGTCGCTCTACAGCCTCGAGAACTGGACATCTGATCGCACTCTCAACGGTACGTAAACGTTCTTCACACGGTTCTTCAGGTTCTCCAAGCTGCTGTTTGCTGTTAACTTGTATATATAACTTTATTTTTATTTATATATATTTCTATACGCTTGTGTAGATGAATGTGTATGAGGAATCGGTGCCTGAGAGCAGGGTGGAGATGTCGCTGTTTGAGAAGACTGAGGACGTCTACCAGACCCTCCACCATCCTCCAGTAGTGAAGAACCTCCACCCAGAACCCGGTGAGACCCAAAACCACCATCACCAGTATCACCACCATCACCACCATCATCACCAGTACCACTGACTGAACACACAGTAAAATTACTCCCAGAGAGTTGAATCCATCTCTTTTTGGAGATAACCTATTAAAGGAGATTGAATTTTAGTGAAGTAAAAAAGTCTATGTTATTATCAGTACAGTGATGGCGGCACTCGGAGCTGAAGCTTAAAGGGTTATAGGATGTAAACAGTGTTTTTTAATAATCTTCTTCTACTTTTTAAGTTATTAATGCCTCATTTTAAATGTCAGGGCTCTCCGGATTCTAAATTATGCCCCAATAAGAGTTCTGGGCAAAAAGGACAAAATTACTGTATGTCAGAAAGCTGCAGGAGAACGGAGGTGAGCTATTCAACAAAAGTAAGAACTTTTATCATGTTTTACTTCACTAAAATTCAATTTTACACCGGATTTCTCCTTTAAAATGCCTTGTCTTGTATACGGGCTACAGGTGTAGGTTATAGAAAACCCTTATTCTCTGCAGTAAAATAACTTATTTACATTCTGAGAATTTGAGGATTTGAAATCTCCTACACTATTACTTAATAATTCCAGATCAGCAACAGGAATCAACCCCAAATTCAGCAGGTATGAAAATAAAGACGTAAAAACTAGACAAACATGACGAAACTAAAGCTTTGGAGGAGATGAACTGGTTGATTTGTATTCAAGATTTGTGTTGATTTTAAAATTAATTCAGGAAAGAGCAAATTTTATGATTTTATTCATTATATTTTGACATTAGCAGATTTACTTTCTATTACAGTTACAATTATGATTTTCATTAACGTTCTTATTAAACATAAAATCTTTTTATGTGATGCTTGAATAGAAATATTCATGATTTAGGGGTGTAATGTCAGGCAGAAATAAAATATTTAAACATTTAACACCCTGCTAGAGTTCCTATTTAATTCCTATTTAGCTAAATTCTTCAGATAACACTGAAAAGAGTTAAAAATGAACTAGAAGATTAGTAAATCAATAGTCAATAGTCTTTAATCTATTAAACTGTACACTGGTTTTACAGCACCCTCCTCCGTCTATCTCTTTATCAGGGTCAGTGACGGGCGGCAGGTTTAAGACGATGCAGATGGTCTTCAACACCCTGATCATTATATTACTGATCACTGTACTACTGATCACTGTATTGATCCTGATCGGACTCCGCACTGAGTCAGGTACTGATATATATATATAAATATACTCTGTGCTTTTTGTTGATTTATAAAGAACACTATCCTCCATTTTCTGGTCTATTTTCATACATAAGGTGCATTTTATGCAACACTAGTAAGGAACAGGGGTGTCGCCATGTTTTCCTTCTAATTCAGCAGATATCACTGCTGGGTGTTGAGACCTGTAAAGCTTAGCTAAGAAAGCAAAACTGTAATCCTGCAAAATATATATATATTCAGATGATTCAGACAATTCAATCGAGTGCTGGATGTTAATCTGCACAGATTTCTCTCCTGAAAACTGTTTATTTGGGTGAGTAAAGTGCTTCTGTTTATCTACAGTAAGCATAGATTTACAGATTTACACCAAGGCTGGGTGCAGCAGCATTAGCATTAGCATTAGCGGCCACACTGAGGAACCCTGAGTGTTCCAGTAAGCCAGGGCAGTATTAGCTAGCGGTCAACCAGCAGCTCAGTTTCCTCTGCTGAGAAGAGTTTGTTGGACACGTCCAGGTAGCTGCACCGTTACAATAGCAATCCACCAAAGTCAGAGCTCACCTGGTCTACTGGTCTAATGATGAGCGAGAGACACTCCGATTGGTTTAGTATTTCACGTTACGCCTAACACATGATTAATTAAGAGAATTAGTACATGCCTTTTGCTTTGCGCTTCGAGCCGTGCAAGAAGTACTTTTCCCGTTGTTACGATAGCAAAGATACACTGACACGCCCTAAATCAAGCTGCACTGATAACGCCTCAACTATAGATCACTAAAATAGGGCCTTTAATGTAAAAAGCTGAAAAGGATGAAGTTCTAATAATAGTAAAATCTGTTTACTCTTTGATCTTCTTTTGATGTTGCAGCTGCAGAAACACTGCAGAACACAGCGCTGGAGGAACCACAGCTCTCTGGTGAGGAACTTCTGATTTTCAGTAGAATCTGCTGATTTAGATATTAATATCTGATAAAAATGAAACATCAGTGGTTCTGTGGAGAAGAACCGTACATGTTTGTGATGTTTACTGTTTATATTTGTGAAATTCAATAGCTTTTATTTTTGAGAAAAGGTTTTACTTCCTCTTTTCACTTTCAGATAAAAGTGTGTGTGTGTGTGTGTGTGTGTGTTTGTGTGTGTGTGTGTGTGTGTGTGTGTTAGATGAGGATAGAGAGCTGTGGCGTCTCCATGAGGGTGATTATTATTTGTTCTGGGAGGCTGAAGGAACCTGCACTGAAGCTCAGAACTTCTGTTCAGAGAGGAACTGCATAATCGGATCTGTTACAACAAAGAACCAGGTATATTTATAACATATATAACAATAATTACTATTATATACCTACATTTACAGTACCAATAAAAAGTTTATACAGTGTTTTTATTATTTATTTATTATCCTACATTGTAAATTAATAGTAAAATGATCCAAACTATGAAGAAACACATAAGGAATTTTAAAAACTAAAAAAAAAAAGTGTTAAACCAAAATAAATTTATTTCTTATCTGGGGAGCTGTTAACGGTTTCTGAGGCTGGTAACTCTGAAGAACTCTTGCTCTTCCTTTCCTGGGGTGATCCTAATGAGTGCCAGTTTCATCATCATAACATTTCTAATGGTCTGATCAGATTAACCGACCTTCATTTTTTAAATCATTCTTTTCTTTACTTAGTTGAGTACTGTATTTTCGCACTGTAGGTTGCACCGGATTATAAGGCACATTTTATGCAACTCTAGTAATGCACAGGGGTGTCGCCATGTTTACCTTCTAGTTAGCAGGTTAAGTATACAAAACTGTAATTCTTAAAAACAACATTTAAGACGAGTCAAACAATTTAAACGAGTTCTGGATGTTAATCTACACAGATTTCTCTCCTGAAAACTGTTTATTTGGGTGAGTAAAGCATTTCCAGATTTCCACTCAAGGACTCCCAGGAGATTGCTGGTTTGAATCCCAGTCATGCAGCTTGCCATTAGCTGCCGGAGTCCTGAGAGAACACAGTTGGTCTTGCTCTCTCTGGGTGGGTGCAGTAGATGGCGCTCTTTCTTTCCCCTCATGACTCCTAGGGTGATGTGGATCAGCACAAGACGAGCTGCATCTGTGAGCTGATGTATCAAAACCGAGTCGCTGCGCTGCTTTCCTCCGAGCGTTAGCGCTGTGATGCTACTCGGTAATGCTACAGCATCAGCAGCAGCTCAAAAAGAGGCGGAGTCTGACTTCACATGTATCAGAGGAGGCGTGTGCTAGTCTTCACTCTCCTGGTGTTGGAGCATCACTAGAGATAGAAGGAGAACTAATAAGTGGGTTGGGTAATTGCTTATGTAAAATGGGAGAAAATGGGATAAAATAAAAAAAAATATATAAAATAAAAAAGATTTCCACTAAAGCTGGAGCATTAGCATTAGCGGCTAACCTTTAGCAGTAATGCTAATTCTGCTCCAGCAGCCGGGGGTTAGCAGCAGACCACAGGCCGATTATATTCACCACTGGGAGGCAAAAGACCTAGCGCTTAGCACATTTAGAGGCTAATGCTAATACTGCTGGAGAACTAAACTGAAACTCCTGTATAACTCTGTACTTCAGTGGAGTGTCTTTACTAGGGCTGGCCCGAATAGCGTTTTTTGAGCTCCGGATATTCGGCACTGATTCGAAGCGAATATTCGAATATTCGTTTTTAAAAAAAGAGGTAAAAAAAAAAAAAAAGCAAATCACGGCCCCTTTAATCCACTGAAAAATGTTCAATTTGCTCTGACCGACGAGACATATTCACCCCGGATTTTTGGTGTTTTTATCCCGGATTTTTGTGTTTTCACCCCATATTTTTTCTGTGTTTTTAGCCCAGATTTCTTTGTGTTTTCATCCCGGAATTTCTGCTGCCCCACACTGCGGCTTATCCGCTGCGTAAGCAGGCTAGGAGGCTGCTGCTGCACGGTTTCTCCGCTGCGCAAGCCAGCCCAGTAAATTGCTGTTTGTGTTTTCACACTTAGGCTATTTGCTTAAAAAAAACAAAAAAAAAAAAAACGTTTGTTCAGGAAGTATTTTATATTCTTAAACATTGTTGATTATATTAGAGGACAGTCATTGTAAACTGTACTTGGTCTATTTCGGTTAAAGGATTGTGCAGGGCATAGACGTATTACTGATTTTGTATTTTTGCACTAGGGCTATAAGCTCAATATTAAGTATTTCGTTTGTTTAGAAATTATTTTATATTTTTAAACCATTTTAAATTATATTAGAGTAGAGGAAAGTCATTGTTAATGACGTTATTGTACTTGGTCTATTTCGGTTTAAGGATTGTGCAGGGCATAGCCGTATTACTGATTTTGTATTTTTGCACTTGGGCTATAAGCTCAATATTAAATATTTCGTTTGCTTAGAAATTATTTTACATTTTTAAACCATTTTAAATTATATTAGATAAGAGGAAATTCGTTCAGACATCATTTTTGTAGGCCAGGCTTTTGTAACCGATTTAGCCCCTACTGTTGCCACATTACCCCTTACGTTTTATTATATAAATCAGTTTCGAAGAGCCTGCATTTTTTTTTATCATGTATAATAGAGGTCTGCGCGAGACTGATTTTTAAACCCACTCTTCCACGCTCCGCGTTTCTGTCTCGTTACCGCGCCGCAAAAAAATTGCTTCTTTTAATCCCGCGCCCGCCCGCCACATACACATTTCTGCCGCTCCCGCCCCACGTTCCTAATATAAATTAAATAAACTACATTTAATGCTTCAAATTTACTTATATATTTATTAAAACAGCAGCGCTGAATAGTGTGGTCCCGTTCCTTACCCCAGTCCAAACACCATCGGTGTGTGCGTGTGTGTGTCGGTCCATCCTGCGCGTTGAGAGTTTTCTTTAGGTTTTTTTTTTTTTACAATTATTACAGTTTTCTTAACTATTTATTAATTTGCTCCCGCATCGTCTGGATTAAACTCCCGCTCCAGCCAATAACAGTTCAGTTCTGTCCCGCGCGCAAGATATTCTGACGGGACCCGCGAGAACAGAAGTGGTTAGAGTGAGGTGGAACTCTGGAAAGGAGAAAAAAAACGAATATCCGAATACCAAAATTAAAAACCGAATACCTACTCAACGAACGAATATCCGAATACCCCAATATTCGGGTCCAGCCCTAGTCTTTACTGCTCCTTAATACCTGACTGATAGAATTCATACATAAGGAGCACCGGATTATAAGGAGCTCTGATGATTTTGGGGAAAATTAATAAATTAAAGCATTTTAAGTGCACCTTATAGTCTAATATTCACTATTCACTGTATACCTGTAACTCTACCTCTTCACTACTTTACTTTAACTGATGCTCTCAAACACTTTATTAAGAGACAAGAAATTCAAGTAATTAACTCTTGATGAGTTCAGCACAGCTGTTAACTGAAAGCCTGAATTCCAGGAGACTCTACCTCATAAAACTGACTGAGAAAATCCAGCAGAACTCATCATATAAACTAAAATCTAAAACATATTCTGGATTATTTAACACTTCTTTTGTTTGATAAATAATTCCGGATATTTTTCTTCATAGTTTGGGTGAGTTTAGTATTAATCTATAATACAGAACATTATAAAATATGTATGTTTGTGTTTACAGAACTGGACTCTGTCTCATACGAAGGGGAAGAAGATGTGGATGAACACAGTAAGAATTACTCTCTCTATTAATAAGCTGTTCAGGCCTCTGTACACTTCCTGTGAAAGGAAGTGCATAACCACTGCTAAAGCTAAAGCTAAATGTGCCTTTGTGAGCTTAGCAGCTGCATACGCTTCACTTTAGTTTGTTGTCTACTCTCCCAACCAATCACAGGTGTTGTTGAGTGAGATGTTTGCCCAAATTCTGCAGTTGTTTGTTTTTTTCCTGCAACTACACAACTACACATGCAACTATTAGCCAAAGCCAGGCAAATTATCTCCAGCAATGCAACCATTAGCAAGGCAACGTGATCGAACTCAGCAATGCAACCCAGCTGAGCTCTGCGTAACTTAAAAAAAAAAGGATGCGCAGCAGCGACTACCAATCAGGAATCAGATGTTTCTTGCTTCCTCAAAAACTTGTTTCTACTGAAGATTTGTTCCTTTTACTAAACAGAGTTAACAGCCTTTTTATTTCTGGTAAAGTGACAACATGTAGCAAAACAATCTTTCTAATATCTTAACTAAAATAATACTCTTATCATACCATTTATCCAAAAACATTATGGTTATTTGTTGAAGGGAACATATTATACATTAGAATATTTGGAATAGGTCCATGTTGTTAACAAAACATGTTCATGAAGTTCTTTACACAAAATCATTAGCTCTATTCTTACCTGATTCAGTGTCTTTCAGAACGAGCCGTTTAAGGGCTCTGACACTTTTATGCAAATAAGCTGTTGCTGTCCACGACCCATGTTTACGCTGAGCATTTACAGGCAAAACAGGAACAAGCTAGTTCATAATTAACTGTGATAGAAGCACCAAATACAATATTTAAAAGTTCTTACATCTCTCTTCTTCATCTGCTGACTTGCAACAGACAGTAGGTACAGATCCCTCCTTCCGATGAAGTCTGCTGCTAATGAAGCTTATACTGTTTTATACCCACCCGTCACCTGCTGTTTGGGTGAAGGTCAGTAACCCATGAGCATTGCTGTATTTTATTGCTTGAGGTGGCACACAGAGTTTGAAGTGTTGGGGCGTGTTAGGAAGGACTTGAAGGTCTGAAACTCTATTAGTTCGTAGTTTGAGGTTTTGTTTAGTGCTGAAAAATAATTATCTAACAGTTTTTGTTGTTCTTCAGGATTTAGTTTCTTCTGAAGACCTGGACGAGAGTCTGCGCCACTGCCCGAGGACTGGAGGAGACTCGGAGAAAGCTCAGGGCTGGGTCTGCACTGACAAAAACTTTTTCCTGTTTCACGATTTTGACTTTGATATAGCAGAAGAAGATTATGTGAATATATCTTAAAAACTACTGTTCTTTTCTATATACCCAAAACTACTGCTCTTTACTATATACCCAAAACTACTGCACTTTACTATATACCCAAAACTACTGCTCTTTACTATATACCCAAAACTACCGCTCTTTACTATATACCCAAAACTACCGCTCTTTACTATATACCCAAAACTACTGCTCTTTACTATATACCCAAAACTACTGCTCTTTACTATATACCCCAAACTACTGCTCTTTACTATATACCCAAAACTACTGCTCTTTACTATATACCCCAAACTACTGTTCTTTACTATATACCCCAAACTAATGCTCTTTACTATATACCCAAAACTACCGCTCTTTACTATATACCCAAAACTACCGCTCTTTACTATATACCCAAAACTACCGCTCTTTACTATATACCCAAAACTACCGCTCTTTACTATATACCCAAAACTACCGCTCTTTACTATATACCCAAAACTACCGCTCTTTACTATATACCCAAAACTACTGCTCTTTACTATATACCCAAAACTACTGCTCTTTACTATATACCCAAAACTACTGCTCTTTACTATATACCAAACTACCGCTCTTTACTATATACCCAAAACTACCGCTCTTTACTATATACCCGAAACTACCGCTCTTTACTATATACCCAAAACTACTGCACTTTACTATATACCCAAAACTACTGCTCTTTACTATATACCCCAAACTACCGCTCTTTACTATATACCCAAAACTACCGCTCTTTACTATATACCCAAAACTACCGCTCTTTACTATATACCCAAAACTACCACTCTTTACTATATACCCAAAACTACCGCTCTTTACTATATACCCAAATCAACCGCTCTTTACTATATACCCAAAACTACTGCACTTTACTATATACCCAAAACTACCGCTCTTTACTACATACCCAAAACTACCGCTCTTTACTATATACCCAAAATTACCGCTCTTTACTATATACCCAAAACTACCGCTCTTTACTATATACCCAAAACTACCGCTCTTTACTATATACCCGAAACTACCGCTCTTTACTATATACCCAAAACTACCGCTCTTTACTATATACCCAAAACTACCGCTCTTTACTATATACCCAAAACTACCGCTCTTTACTATATACCCAAAACTACCGCTCTTTACTATATACCCAAAACTACCGCTCTTTACTATATACCCAAAACTACCGCTCTTTACTATATACCCAAAACTACTGCTCTTTACTATATACCCCAAACTACTGCTCTTTACTATATACCCAAAACTACTGCTCTTTACTATATACCCAAAACTACTGCTCTTTACTATATACCCAAAACTACTGCTCTTTACTATATACCCAAAACTACTGCTCTTTACTATATACCCCAAACTACTGTTCTTTACTATATACCCCAAACTAATGCTCTTTACTATATACCCAAAACTACCGCTCTTTACTATATACCCAAAACTACTGCTCTTTACTATATACCCAAAACTACTGCTCTTTACTATATACCCAAAACTACCGCTCTTTACTATATACCCAAAACTACCGCTCTTTACTATATACCCAAAACTACCGCTCTTTACTATATACCCAAAACTACTGCTCTTTACTATATACCCAAAACTACTGCTCTTTACTATATACCCAAAACTACTGCTCTTTACTATATACCAAACTACCGCTCTTTACTATATACCCAAAACTACCGCTCTTTACTATATACCCAAAACTACCGCTCTTTACTATATACCCAAAACTACTGCTCTTTACTATATAGCCAAAACTACCGCTCTTTACTATATACCCAAAACTACTGCTCTTTACTATATACCCAAATCTACTGCTCTTTACTATATACCCAAATCTACTGCTCTTTACTATATACCCAAAACTACCGCTCTTTACTATATACGCAAAACTACTGCTCTTTACTATATACCCAAAACTACCGCTCTTTACTATATACCCAAAACTACTGCTCTTTACTATATACCCAAATCTACTGCTCTTTACTATATACCCAAATCTACTGCTCTTTACTATATACCCAAAACTACTGCTCTTTACTATATACGCAAATCTACTGCTCTTTACTATATACCCAAAACTACTGCTCTTTACTATATACGCAAAACTACTGCTCTTTACTATATACCCAAAACTACCGCTCTTTACTATATACCCAAACTACCGCTCTTTACTATATACCCAAAACTACCGCTCTTTACTATATACCCAAAACTACCGCTCTTTACTATATACCCAAAACTACTGCTCTTTACTATATAGCCAAAACTACCGCTCTTTACTATATACCCAAAACTACTGCTCTTTACTATATACCCAAATCTACTGCTCTTTACTATATACCCAAATCTACTGCTCTTTACTATATACCAAACTACCGCTCTTTACTATATACCCAAAACTACCGCTCTTTACTATATACCCAAAACTACCGCTCTTTACTATATACCCAAAACTACTGCACTTTACTATATACCCAAAACTACTGCACTTTACTATATACCCAAAACTACTGCTCTTTACTATATACCCCAAACTACCGCTCTTTACTATATACCCAAAACTACCGCTCTTTACTATATACCCAAAACTACCGCTCTTTACTATATACCCAAAACTACCGCTCTTTACTATATACCCAAAACTACCGCTCTTTACTATATACCCAAATCAACCGCTCTTTACTATATACCCCAAACTACTGTTCTTTACTATATACCCCAAACTAATGCTCTTTACTATATACCCAAAACTACCGCTCTTTACTATATACCCAAAACTACTGCTCTTTACTATATACCCAAAACTACCGCTCTTTACTATATACCCAAAACTACCGCTCTTTACTATATACCCAAAACTACCGCTCTTTACTATATACCCAAAACTACCGCTCTTTACTATATACCCAAAACTACTGCTCTTTACTATATACCCAAAACTACTGCTCTTTACTATATACCCAAAACTACTGCTCTTTACTATATACCAAACTACCGCTCTTTACTATATACCCAAAACTACCGCTCTTTACTATATACCCAAAACTACCGCTCTTTACTATATACCCAAAACTACCGCTCTTTACTATATAGCCAAAACTACCGCTCTTTACTATATAGCCAAAACTACCGCTCTTTACTATATACCCAAAACTACTGCTCTTTACTATATACCCAAATCTACTGCTCTTTACTATATACCCAAATCTACTGCTCTTTACTATATACCCAAAACTACCGCTCTTTACTATATACCCAAAACTACTGCTCTTTACTATATACCCCAAACTACCGCTCTTTACTATATACCCAAAACTACCGCTCTTTACTATATACCCAAAACTACCGCTCTTTACTATATACCCAAAACTACCGCTCTTTACTATATACCCAAAATTACCGCTCTTTACTATATACCCAAAACTACCGCTCTTTACTATATACCCAAAACTACCGCTCTTTACTATATACCCGAAACTACCGCTCTTTACTATATACCCGAAACTACCGCTCTTTACTATATACCCAAAACTACTGCTCTTTACTATATACCCAAAACTACCGCTCTTTACTATATACCCAAAACTACCGCTCTTTACTATATACCCAAAACTACTGCTCTTTACTATATACCCAAAACTACTGCTCTTTACTATATACCCCAAACTACTGCTCTTTACTATATACCCAAAACTACTGCTCTTTACTATATACCCCAAACTACTGCTCTTTACTATATACCCAAAACTACTGCTCTTTACTATATACCCAAAACTACTGCTCTTTACTATATACCCCAAACTACCGCTCTTTACTATATACCCAAAACTACCGCTCTTTACTATATACCCAAAACTACCGCTCTTTACTATATACCCAAAACTACCGCTCTTTACTATATACCCAAAATTACCGCTCTTTACTATATACCCAAAACTACCGCTCTTTACTATATACCCAAAACTACCGCTCTTTACTATATACCCGAAACTACCGCTCTTTACTATATACCCAAAACTACCGCTCTTTACTATATACCCAAAACTACCGCTCTTTACTATATACCCAAAACTACCGCTCTTTACTATATACCCAAAACTACCGCTCTTTACTATATACCCAAAACTACTGCTCTTTACTATATACCCCAAACTACTGTTCTTTACTATATACCCCAAACTAATGCTCTTTACTATATACCCAAAACTACCGCTCTTTACTATATACCCAAAACTACTGCTCTTTACTATATACCCAAAACTACCGCTCTTTACTATATACCCAAAACTACCGCTCTTTACTATATACCCAAAACTACCGCTCTTTACTATATACCCAAAACTACCGCTCTTTACTATATACCCAAAACTACTGCTCTTTACTATATACCCAAAACTACTGCTCTTTACTATATACCCAAAACTACTGCTCTTTACTATATACCAAACTACCGCTCTTTACTATATACCCAAAACTACCGCTCTTTACTATATACCCAAAACTACTGCTCTTTACTATATAGCCAAAACTACCGCTCTTTACTATATACCCAAAACTACTGCTCTTTACTATATACCCAAATCTACTGCTCTTTACTATATACCCAAATCTACTGCTCTTTACTATATACCCAAAACTACCGCTCTTTACTATATACCCCAAACTACTGCTCTTTACTATATACCCCAAACTACTGCTCTTTACTATATACCCAAAACTACCGCTCTTTACTATATACCCAAAACTACCGCTCTTTACTATATACCCAAAACTACCGCTCTTTACTATATACCCAAAATTACCGCTCTTTACTATATACCCAAAACTACCGCTCTTTACTATATACCCAAAACTACCGCTCTTTACTATATACCCGAAACTACCGCTCTTTACTATATACCCGAAACTACCGCTCTTTACTATATACCCAAAACTACTGCTCTTTACTATATACCCAAAACTACCGCTCTTTACTATATACCCAAAACTACCGCTCTTTACTATATACCCAAAACTACCGCTCTTTACTATATACCCAAAACTACTGCTCTTTACTATATACCCAAAACTACTGCTCTTTACTATATACCCCAAACTACTGCTCTTTACTATATACCCAAAACTACTGCTCTTTACTATATACCCCAAACTACTGCTCTTTACTATATACCCAAAACTACTGCTCTTTACTATATACCCCAAACTACTGTTCTTTACTATATACCCCAAACTAATGCTCTTTACTATATACCCAAAACTACCGCTCTTTACTATATACCCAAAACTACTGCTCTTTACTATATACCCAAAACTACTGCTCTTTACTATATACCCAAAACTACCGCTCTTTACTATATACCCAAAACTACCGCTCTTTACTATATACCCAAAACTACCGCTCTTTACTATATACCCAAAACTACTGCTCTTTACTATATACCCAAAACTACTGCTCTTTACTATATAGCCAAAACTACCGCTCTTTACTATATACCCAAAACTACTGCTCTTTACTATATACCCAAATCTACTGCTCTTTACTATATACCCAAATCTACTGCTCTTTACTATATACCCAAAACTACCGCTCTTTACTATATACGCAAAACTACTGCTCTTTACTATATACCCAAAACTACCGCTCTTTACTATATACCCAAAACTACTGCTCTTTACTATATACCCAAATCTACTGCTCTTTACTATATACCCAAATCTACTGCTCTTTACTATATACCCAAAACTACTGCTCTTTACTATATACGCAAATCTACTGCTCTTTACTATATACCCAAATCTACTGCTCTTTACTATATACCCAAAACTACTGCTCTTTACTATATACGCAAATCTACTGCTCTTTACTATATACCCAAATCTACTGCTCTTTACTATATACCCAAAACTACTGCTCTTTACTATATACGCAAATCTACTGCTCTTTACTATATACCCAAAACTACTGCTCTTTACTATATACGCAAAACTACTGCTCTTTACTATATACCCAAAACTACCGCTCTTTACTATATACCCAAACTACCGTTCTTTACTATATACCCAAAACTACCGCTCTTCACTATATACCCAAACTACTGCTCTTTACTATATACGCAAAACAGAGTCCATACTCTGAGATCCACAGATATAAATCTGTCAGGACTTTGATGTGATTTGGGATTTTATGATTTTTGTTTGATTATTATTTTGGAGTGTAATCTTCACCCTGCTTTTTAATTTCCAATAAACTTTGAATGCTGGGATACTGATTTTTTTTTTCAGGTTTATTATTCACTACATCATAGATACGCCCCAAACAGTGTGTATACATTTTCATTTAATTTATTTTCATCATTGTAAATTAATAATAAAGACATGGAAATGATTAAGGGAAACATATGGAAATTGTTAGTTCAGTGAAATCATACAAATGGTAGAAAAACAGCGCTAGAACTCAGGAATGTGTTTAATAGTGAAAGTAAGAGCTTTACCACACTCAGTCTGCAAATGGAACTCAATAGATTAGGACTAAACAGCTGTGTAGCTTTAAGAAAACTCTTATTTTAAAGGAAGGGTGGATGGAGGGATTAATGGGTTTAAAGGGAGGATGGATGGATAAAGGTATGGCTGTGTTTAATGGATGGATAGATGGATGGATGGATAGATGAATGGATGGAGGGATGAACGGGTTTAAAGGGAGGGTGGATGATGGATGGATGGATGAATGGATGGATGGATGGTTTTAATGAAAGGGTGGATGGAGGGATGAATGGGTTCAAAGGGAGAATGGAAGTAGGGATGAATGGGTTTAATAGGAGGATAGAGTGATGGAGAGATGAATGGAGAGACAATGGCTTTAAAGAAGAATGGGTGACAGGAGAGATGACTGGGTTTAATAAAAAAACGGATGGATGGAGGAATAAATGGGTTTAAAGGGAGGATGGATGGTTTTAATGAAAGGATGGAGGGAGGAATGGGTTTAATAGGAGGATAGAGTGATGGAGGGCTAAACTGGTGTGAAGGGAAGATGAATAGATGGATGGATGCAGGGATAAGTGGGTTTAAAGAGGTCCTGCAGCTCATGTTGATGTAATTCCACCGTTTCACCGCGAGGTGGCGACAAACACATAGAAAAGAGCTCTTTACCTAAAAACACCATAAGAGAGACCAGTTCATTTAGAAAACAGTGTTTTAAAGGTTCTAAATATGAATATAAATGTTATATATTTAATTTTGTGGTTGGTGTGGTGCAGTGGATAACACCACTACCTGCCAGAGTGCTATCACATCATGTAGGAGACTGGGGTTCAATTCCTGGTTGTAAGTCGTTCTGGATAAGAGCATTAGATAAATGACATAAATATAAATATAAATGTATTTTTTGTTTAACATTTTCAACCTTAGAGAAAAAATTACTCTTTAAACTTTATACAGTTTTTAATTTCTGCAGTTTATTCATTCAAACAGCTTTTTAAAATATTAAACACAGCGTGTTTCACAACGCTTAACATCTTCAGTGTTTTTAATATTTTAAAATAAAAGTTAAAACATCCAAGCAGTTTGGTGGGAGGCCATGTACACATATTGCCCAAATATTGCCCAAAATTAATAGAATGCTGAAAAAAACATATAAAATGATATAAATAAATGAATAAATATAGAATTGCCGTTAGAACCAACATGCTTTATTTTAAGAATTATAACGGAGGAAGTAAATATTAAAAGCAAGAATTCTAAAACCACAGCCCCCTCAATACAACTATACTCTCAACTTTTTCAACATTTTTACTTTTATTTTTTATCTTTAACACAAAAGTAAAACAGGCAAAAACATTGAAATACCATACACTTGCTGGCTTATATTAGCTAGTATTTTTTTTTTCTCTGCATACTATACATTAATCACAGTACCTACAAAATGTATGTACTTAAAATACAGAATTGTAGTTATTATCACAGCAATTGGCTGCTGTATTTTATTACAGCAAATATTAGAGTACTCCCAAAGGCGAATAAACCTGAACATTGTAAAATGAGGACATTGTAAATTGCATTTATTGCATGTATCATTCAACATTTTAATAGATGTATTTACAGTTTTTTTCAACTGTTTACACACATTTTCCAAGCTCTGTGTCTATTTTTCAAAACTCTACACACAAAATCCACAATTGCTCACACAAAATGCAAAGTGCCTCAAATCTCCAGCAAAATGACAACATTCAAAATGTCATCAACACATCTCAAAAGCAAGCACTCACCTCACACTGCCAACACCTTTGTCATAATATGACATTTTGGATTCATGGTGTGCACACTGTTGATCAAAACCTAAAGCTCTTCTTTCATTCATGGGATTCTGTGTTTATTTCCATACAGAAGTGCAGAGAGAAGGTGAAATACTCACAACACACATAAACAGATTTCAAACCCTAAATATTTATTTTTTCCAAATCATTTGCTGCTGTTAATACAATATTTGTACAGCGCAGAAAAAAAATCCAACCACCACATGAAGTTGGACAGACACCAAACACACGTCTGAAAAAGCTGGGGGGTGTTGCTGTGGTGAGGGTCTGGGTTGGGGGGTTGAGTGTGCCTCTACCAAACTCTCCCGGCTCTCTCTTCGTTTCATTCATGGTTCAAAACAGACCTCTTGACATTTGACCCATTTATAGACCTATACTTAGCCAATGATTCGTTGGTGTTCAGTAAAGTAATGAGTGTTTACACATGTGAGGGGTGGGAGTGAAGCACTGGTGATTTAGTGCAGCATTTTGATAGGTTGTGTTTGAAAGATGAAATCAAGTAACTTCCTGTTTGATCTTTGTGTGTTAGGTAGAAACTTGTGTGTAGAGTTTTGCAAAATGTGTGTTTGGAGATTGAAAACTGAGTCAGACACTGAGAATTAGTGTGTGGTTTTGCAGATTTGGTGTGGGGTTATGGTGTTTGAAGGGCATGTTTAGAAAATTGTGTCACAAGCAAAGATTTAGTTTTTAAACAGGTGAAAAAAACTGTAATACATATAAACCTACTAAATTCATTATATTTTGTGTTTTCATTTTGTAAACCTGTATTTTGTAAAATTTAAAAATCACTTAATTTTTAATATGTCTGCTCACATACAAATGTTTAAAATAGACATAAAAAGTCATATTTGTTTGTATAATTTAAAATTGCTGTATTGTCAAAGAGATTTGAACACTTTCTGCTGTACAAAAAAGTTTTTTGATGCACAAAAAACAAACCAAAAAAAGATCCTCCCAAGTTTCTTTTCACTTTATCTATGGGAATCATGACCAATCAACTATTCGACTATTATACTTTTTTGAATAACTAAAAATTACTAGCGATAATTTTAATATATAGCTCCTTAAATATAGAGATATTAAGTCACATGACTGGCTGACAGAAAGCTTCCTGTTGATTGATTCCTCTATTCCTTTCAGTTAACAGCTGTGCTGAACTCATCAAGAGTTAATTACTTGAATTTCTTGTCTCTTAATAAAGTGTTTGAGAGCATCAGTTAAAGTAAAGTAGTGAAGAGGTAGAGTTACAGGTATACAGTGAATAGTGAATATTTGAGTAATGTTCGAATCCAGATTATGAGAAGCAACAACTACTCAACTAAATAAAGAATTAAAATATCCAAAAAGAAGAATTTCAAGATTTTTAAAAGTATCCTCAAGTGAAGTCACTGCAAAAACCATCAAAAACATTATAATGGTGAAACTGGCACTCATCAGGATAAGTACAGGATTAGTTCTTCAGCCTCAGAAATCAGAAGTTAACAAACAGCTCCACAGATCAGATGTTTATTCACTGTGTGTGTGTGTGTGTGTGTGTGTGTGTGTGGTGGGCGGGGCTTATGGTGCCAGGTACACTGTAGTACAGTGCTGTAAAATCTCTAATCCACTAAAGAGGAAGTGGCTGGTTTTTGGTTGTGTTACTACAGAAAAATCTAGTTTTATTTATTTTAATCACAATTTACTATATTTACAATTAAATATATTTACTAATTAATAGCATTTTTCTTTTTTAACACTGACACTTGACATAAAATTGACATTTTATTCTAAACTAAAAGAAAAAATACAAGATTTTATTTATATTTAAATATATTTGTTAGATATAAGTTTTATCTTTGATCACAGATTCACTCAATTCACTGTGGAAATTTAATTCTATTGAAATATATTTGTTTATATTTGCAGCCAGTTTAGCTCCTGAGCGTTCTGGTAAGTCAGGGTGATATTAGCTAGCGGTTTGTCTCAAATAGCATGTTTTAACACAGTAAACACACAGAATACAGGCTGATATACTCACCTCTGAACGGTGAAAGAGCTAGCACTTAGCACTGTGGTTAGCGGCTAATGCTAATGCTGCTCCAGCAGTGCTAGCCGGGGTTAGCAGCAGACTACAGGCTGATAATAATAACCTCTGAACGGTGAAAGAGCTAGCGCTTAGCGCAGTGGTTAGCAGCTAATGCTAATACTGCTCCAGCAGTGCTAGCCGGGGTTAGCAGCAGACTACAGGCTGATAATAATAACCTCTGAATGGTGAAAGAGCTAGCGCTTAGCGCTGTGGTTAGCAGCTAATGCTAATGCTGCTCCAGTCTGGGTGCTGGAGAACTAAACTGAAACTCCTGTAGAACTCTGTACTTCAGCAGAGTGGCTTTACTGCTCCTTAATACCGGACTGGTTTTTGGCCAAATGAAAGGATTTTAAGTGCAGCTTATAGTGAGATTAATACGGTATATACAACTTAATTGTATATAGAGTTAGCAGCATATATTGCTTATAGGGATAGAGACAGTTCCAGTCTCTGTGAGTTGAGGAGTCTGATAGTATATAAAAGCCACTGGCTGATGACACACACACACACACACACACATATACACATATATACACACCTTAGACAGTGTGAGTCACCTGTAGTCCCCTCGGTTAAAGATTACCTGAAGAACAGATCATCACCTGCAGGAGTGGCCTTCACCAAACACACACCTGAACAGGAAGTGTAAGTGTAAGTGTGTGTGTGTGTGTGTGTGTGTGTCATCAGCCAGTGGCTTTTATATACTCTTATCTGAGGAGCTGTTTGTTAACTTGTGGTTTCTGAGGCTGGAAACTCTGATGTTGACCCTTATCCTGTACAACAGAGGAAACTCTCGCTCTTTTATCCTTTCCTAAGCGGCAGTCCTGATGAGTGCCAGTTCCATCATTATGTACGGTGGCCGAGAAAGCCCAACGCAGTGCAAATTGAAAAGCGCTGCAAAAGCACAAAACACATCCATCAAAATTACAACACAGGCGCAGCAAATAGAAAAACGCGCAGCAAATAGAAAAACAGCGCTGCAAATAGAACCACAACACAACGGAAGTGAGTCACAACACAACGGAATTTTCCCAGGGGACCTTAAAAGATGCTGTACCAGCTAAGCTGCGTCTTCAGTAACGTCTCGGACTTCAAGGCGTTTTGTGAAGCAGAACTTTTAATAATATGCACACAACCGTGGTAATCACAGGTAATAAACATAACTTACTTTTCAGAAGCTTGTTTGCCACTTACTGTCCTTTGGTACTGTCTGATGCTGGTACAGCATCTTTTAAGGTCCCCCGGGAAAATTGCGTTGTGTTGTGACTCACTTCCGTTGTGTTGTGGTTCTATTTGCAGCGCGTTTTTCTATTTGCAGCGCGTTTTTCTATTTGCTGCGCCTGTGTTGTAATTTTGATGGATGTGTTTTGTGCTTTTGCAGCGCTTTTCAATTTGCACTGCGCTGAGCTTTCTCGGCCACCGTAATTATGTCACATTCTTGGACCTATTTCTTCTAATATGGGCTGCATTACACATAATCTCACTCCCTCTCACGCCACAGTCACATGCCCCTCTTCAGCCAACTGTGGACGGCTCCCACGCTCACTGTCACCGAGTTCTAATCACTTACAGCTGTGATTGATTAGTGATTAGCCTTTTTCACATAAGGAGGAGGAGTCAAGTTCCGGGGGGCAGTCCAGTAGCCCAGCCTGCTAGCCCCCGTAGCACTCTAGCCCAGCCTGCTAGCTCCTGTAGCTATCTAGCCCAGCCTGCTAGCCTGGTGTAGCTTTTTAGTTTGGTCTGCTAGCCCATTTAGCCTCCTATCAAGCATAGCCAGTATTAGAATTGTCTAGACTTATCTTTGTTTAAATCATTGTTAATCAGTTATGGGACTTTAGATCACTGCTAAAAGGGTGTAATTCAAAGCACAGTTTTTTGTGAAGTAAGGCAGGATGAAACAATGTAAACGGTGTATTAACTGGTGTTTTGTTTGTAATTTAGGCCTACCACTGTTTTCTTCTCCGACTGATATCCTGTAAACTGAGTGGTATGTTTTTATGCTAATCTTGGTGCTAATGTTTATTGAGAGTAAACTGTTTCTTTTGTGTCTTAGATCGGTCCAGCGACTGGGTTGCTGGCTGCTTTTCTCTACTTTTATTTGTTTTTGTTTTTTTTATTATTGTCAAACTTCCCATAATGCTGCTGCTTGAGCCATTTTTAACTTTAGTATTTTGACTTATTTTTAAGGTACATTTGGGCCCTCTTCATTAAAAGTAATGCTTGATTAGGGCAGCCTGCTAGTTAGAAGTCTGTCATCTTTTTTGTTATTTTATTTATTTTATCTTTTATATTTAGGCTTGTTTCTTTTGTAAAGTTTTGTGGGACCAATTGGAGTGGGATATATTTGGTTTGTTCACTAATGACATTTGTGCAGTGTAACATTTGTGTGGGGTTGCTGTGCTGATATTTGTTTTTAATAAGAAATTAATCACGTGTGTATTTGCATCCCTAGTTGGTTTCCCAACTTTCTTAATTTACAAGCTTTTGAAAGGAACATTTTATATTAAACAACTGACAGTGTCTCTGTTTGTACTGTAATACTCAGAACCAATAAAGGTTTATGTATTTTTGCCAAAATTGTGTATCCATTTTCCTTCCAGAGCTCCCCTTTGCTCCAGTGTTAAACCAAGTGGTGGCGTAGTCTGGCATTAGTAGTAAGGGGACGCCACACTATGTTGTCTAATGAATCCTCATCCACTCTGATAAATTTAAAGACTATTTGGGAGAAAGATCTGGAAATTGACTTGAATCAGAATTTATGGGACTCTGTTTGTGTAAACTTGTTTCCCAAGTGCACTTCAATTAATGTGCATGAACTTAATTTTAAGTTCATGCATATAATCTATTTAACACCAGTACATTTACAGAGGATATACCCATATACTCTTTTTTTGGACCTGTAATAAAATTAAACCATTCTGGAGGGAAGTGCATCTGGTTATTGAGGACATTTTCAGTGTAAACTTTGCTATGTGCCCTGCACTGTATTTGCTGAATGCCCAGTTGGATGACATTTCTGATGCCCAGTTGAGAAGTTTACATTCTGTTGGTTTTTATAGCCAAAAAATGTATTTTGCTGCTTTGGTCTTCCAAACAAGCCCCATCATTGACCTTATGGCTCTCTCAGTTGACATCTCTCCTTCCTCTTGAGAAACTGACTTATGACCTCCACCAGAGGTCTGAGAGCTTCTGGCGGGTATGGTCCCCTTTTTGGAACTATCTGGAAGATCTTGGGTAGAGCCTATGAGAGACTAACTTCTGTTTTGTATCCTATGTGTGTGATCGCTATGAATGTATGCGGGTATGGCGCTATTTTTTTTTTCCTCTCATTCTGTCGCTCTACAGCCTCGAAGTGGACATCTGATTGTTCTCTCATCGGTATGTAAACGTTCTTCACGCTGTTCTTCAGGTTCTCCAAGCTGCTGTTTGCTGTTAACTTTTATATATTGATTTATATATATTTCTATACGCTTGTGTAGATGAATGTGTATGAGGAATCGGTGCCTGAGAGCAGGATGGAGATGTTGTTGATTGAGAAGACGGAAGACATCTACCAGACCCTCCACCATCAGCCTCCAGTAGTACTTAGCTTTGTTGAATAGCCCACCTCTGCTTTCCTACAGCTTTTTCAGATACAGTAATTTTGTGCTTTTTGCCCAGCATTCTTTACAATGACATATTTTTCCCTTAATAACCATTAATAACACAAGAAGCTAAATAAAAAACACTGTTTAAATCCCATACTGCAGGTAAAGCAGAGCGGTAGAGGGCTTTTCAACAAAGTTAAGTACACTTTATAATGTTTTACTACACCAAAAGTATTTTTTATAAATGCCATATACGGGCTACTGCAGAGTGATGTGGGGAGTGTAGTGGAGTGATCTGGGGGTGAGTAACTGACTGTAGAGTGATGTGGGGAGTGTAGTGGAGTGATCTGGGGTAAGTGACTGACTGTAGAGTGATGTGGGGAGTGTAGTGGAGTGATTGGGGGGTGAGTGACTGACTGTAGAGTGATGTGGGGAGTGTAGTGGAGTGATCTGGGGGTGAGTAACTGACTGTAGAGTGATGTGGGGAGTGTAGTGGAGTGATTGGGGGGTGAGTAACTGACTGTAGAGTGATGTGGGGAGTGTAGTGGAGTGATCTGGGGGTGAGGAACTGGCTGTAGAGTGATGTGGGGAGTGTAGTGGAGTGATCTGGGGGTGAGTAACTGATTGTAGAGCGATGTGGGGAGTGTAGTGGAGTGATCTGGGGGTGAGGAACTGGCTGTAGAGTGATGTGGGGAGTGTAGAGGAGTGATCTGGGGGTGAGGAACTGATTGTAGAGTGATGTGGGGAGTGTAGTGGAGTGATCTGGGGGTGAGTGACTGACTGTAGAGTGATGTGGGGAGTGTAGTGGAGTGATCTGGGGGTGAGTAACTGACTGTAGAGTGATGTGGGGAGTGTAGTGGAGTGATCTGGGGGTGAGTAACTGACTGTAGTTGTAACTCTACAGGATGAGAGTGTGAGTGGGTGTAAACTGGTTGGAGATCAGGTGAGCTTGGAGACGCCGTTCATCCCTGGAGAAGAACAAGGCTGGGTGTGTGAACACCTTCACCAGGTATAGGCTTTACAGGGAATACTTGGCCCACCTGGGGCCTCATGTACTAGGTGGGTACGCCATATTTCACGCTCATGGTCAGATGTACTAAATTTGACTTGAACGTGAGAGTGCGTTGCCCCACGGCATTTTCTTTTCAGGTGTACGCATGTTTTTTTGTACGTATATATTGTGTTTTTGTCATTTGGCGACACTTAGAGGCGATGCATTGAAATTACAACTATTAAGATATCCTTTACGCACACATTGTAGTAAGCCATTATTGGGTAAAATAAAGTAAATTAATCAGACAATTTCATTGGCTTACAGAAATAATCGTTTAATGTGTTTCCACTTAGCCTAGATTATATAAAAAATGCATGAAATGTTACGCTGCAGTTGTTGGAGTTGGCAACGTTGGCATTATTGGAAAAAATTGCTAATGGCCGAATTCATTGAGGGCGCATTTTCCGTGACTGTTTTTTCGGCCCATGATGATGACTGACTTATAAGCCGTTTTAGATTTCCAAGAGCAGAAGAGGATAAGAAAACAAGCTGAGTGCGTGACGTGTGGCTTCTTGGCAACTCATTTAAAGCATTTAAATGAAAGCATTTATTATCCATCTTAGAATAATTAATTTAAACATGGGTAATTATTAGTTATTATGCTACGCGTCTTGCGACACTTTTCTTTCTTGACTTGCATATTATAATCTAGCATTGTTGTTGTTGTTGTTGTTGTTGTTGTTGTTAGTCTAACATTATACTCTGCGTAATTGAGGGAGGAGTCATGGCAGGTGTGATGTTTTCGTGCACTTGCGCTTGATTTCAGGTTGATTGTGATGTACTAAGAAAAAGTATGTGGGATTCTGCCTACGCACGGTTTGATAAATCCAGATTTTTTTGTGCGTACGGAACTTTTCAGGTCTGAGGGTAAGGAACATTTTAGTAGGAAGTCCACGCAAGTCTTAGTACATGAGGCCCCTGGACCTTCTGGAAAAGCTGGATCACCCTTGAAGAGATGGGTAACCTGGATGCCCTGGAACACCTGGACCAATTGGGCTAACTGGACCACCTGGACGTGATGGAACATGTGTATTTGTGTATTTTCAGAATTTTACAGATTTCAAAGAATAAAATTCTTTAAAATCCTTTTACGTTAACTTTTTGCTCAGGTCTTCTTCCTCCTGTCCATACAGGTTTCCCTCCAGGTACTCAGATTTCTTCCCACCTTCCAAAAAATACACCTGGCAGGTAAATTAGCTGGGCTAAATTACTCCTAAACCAATTACCCCTAATTAAGTAGGTGTTTGGGTGGTACACTGCTATGGGGGTATTGATGCTTGGAGCCCAATGATTCCAGGTGATCTCCAGACCCATCCCTACCTTCAGCAGGTTGTAGAAGAAGCAAGTAAACAAGATTAAATAATATCAATAATGGTGTCTACTGTAACTGTAGATTAATTACAGAGCAGTACGGGTACAACAGATTACAGTGCTGGTGATTCTGTATCTACTGTAACTGTAGATTAATTACAGAGCAGTACGGGTACAACAGATTACGGTGCTGGTGATTCTGTATCTACTGTAACTGTAGATTAATTACAGAGCAGTACGGGTACAACAGATTACGGTGCTGGTGATTCTCTATCTACTGTAACTGTAGATTAATTACAGAGCAGTACGGGTACAACAGATTACTGTGCTGGTGATTCTGTATCTACTGTAACTGTAGATTAATTACAGAGCAGTACGGGTACAACAGATTACGGTGCTGGTGATTCTGTATCTACTGTAACTGTAGATTAATTACAGAGCAGTACGGGTACAACAGATTACGGTGCTGGTGATTCTGTATCTACTGTAACTGTAGATTAATTACAGAGCAGTACGGGTACAACAGATTACGGTGCTGGTGATTCTGTATCTACTGTAACTGTAGATTAATTACAGAGCAGTACGGGTACAACAGATTACGGTGCTGGTGATTCTGTATCTACTGTAACTGTAGATTAATTACAGAGCAGTACGGGTACAACAGATTACGGTGCTGGTGATTCTGTATCTACTGTAACTGTAGATTAATTACAGAGCAGTACGGGTACAACAGATTACGGTGCTGGTGATTCTGTATCTACTGTAACTGTAGATTAATTACAGAGCAGTACGGGTACAACAGATTACGGTGCTGGTGATTCTGTATCTACTGTAACTGTAGATTAATTACAGAGCAGTACGGGTACAACAGATTACGGTGCTGGTGATTCTGTATCTACTGTAACTGTAGATTAATTACAGAGCAGTACGGGTACAACAGATTACGGTGCTGGTGATTCTGTATCTACTGTAACTGTAGATTAATTACAGAGCAGTACGGGTACAACAGATTACGGTGCTGGTGATTCTGTGTCTACTGTAATTGTAGATTAATTACAGAGCAGTATGGGTACAACAGATTACGGTGCTGGTGATTCTGTATCTACTGTAACTAGATTAATTACAGAGCAGTACGGGTACAACAGATTACAGTGCTGGTGATTCTGTATCTACTGTAACTGTAGATTAATTACAGAGCAGTACGGGTACAACAGATTACAGTGCTGGTGATTCTGTATCTACTGTAACTGTAGATTAATTACAGAGCAGTACGGGTACAACAGATTACGGTGCTGGTGATTCTGTATCTATAGTAACTGTAGATTAATTACAGAGCAGTACGGGTACAACAGATTAAAGTGCTGGTGATTCTGTATCTACTGTAACTGTAACTGTAACACATTATCTAGAACGATTTGCATGATTGGTAAACAAAAATGAGAGACACCACCTCTGTCTAAATTAGGGAAGTTTCCCATCTGTTTCCATTTAAAACGGCTTTATATTTTTAGAAAAATCGGTTGTTTTGTGAAGCATTCAGTTTAAACAGAAAACACACAGCAGAAATATGTTAAACACTACAAATATCGGCAAAAATACACTCTTCAAACCATTTTTCCTTTAAATTGCGCTGTAATTTCACACAAGACATGCAATACAATTATTTGAATAATGTGAATAGTTAGCTCACTATCATGGTTGCTAAGCAACAGCTCACCAGCTTGCTGGCTCTGGTTGCTCAGACTAGAAGAGAGAGAGAGGGCGGAGCTCTTGAAATAATCCATTGATGGAATAACCTGGTCTCTATATTCAGTATATTTAGATAGTCAGCTGACCTCATTCTTTCAGCACATACTGTTGTTGAAACTAGACCTGACCAACTGCAGAAACTCCAGATCATAGCTCCGCCCCCACAGGCTTGTACGGTAGGCACTAGGCATGATGGGTAATCACTTCCACCTCCTCTTTTCTTACTCTGATCTGGACTCATCAGATCCTCACATGAACTTCTTCCACTGATCCAGAGTCTGATCTTTACTCTCTCTAGTAAACTGAAGCTGTTTTTGCTGGTTTTCCTCACTGATAAGAGCTTTTCTTAAAGCTACAAAGCTGTTTAGTCCCTTTAATTCCTTCAATTCCCTTCACTACATTGTGAGTGTGGTAAAGCTCTTACTTTCACTATTAAACAACATATCCCTGAGTTCCAGTGAAGTTTTTATACTATTTCACTTATAAGTGAGCAGAGCAGGTAGGGGAGGAGTGAATAGAGCAGGTAGGGGGAGGAGTGAACAGAGCAGGTAGGGGAGGAGTGAGCAGGTAGGGGAGGAGTGAGCAAAGTCTGCAGGAAGTAAAAGAAGGAGAGTGTGTACAGACGTCTACTTTTTGAAGAAACGGTTGGACAGTTTTTAGCTAATGTTCTGGAGAATTCCTCTGAAGGAAACTGATCAACACCTGGATCTACAAACACACCTGTAGAACCTGAAGAGAACCTGAGACCAGAGAGCGAGAACCTTCACACACCTGAAAGTGAAAGTCTGAGTGTTGTAACAGGAAGGAGCAGCAGGGAAAGAAAATGGCTTCTAAATCTTTCTTAGTGGAGGATCTCACCTGTCCTGTGTGTTTTGAGATCTTCAGGGTTCCTGTGGTTCTGAACTGTAGCCACAGTGTGTGTAAAGAGTGTCTGCAGAAGTTCTGGGAGTCTAAAGGATCCAGAGAGTGTCCAGTTTGTAGGAGAAGATCTTCAGTGGATAATCCTCTAGAAAGCCTGGCTCTGAAGAACCTGTGTGAGAACTTCTTACAGGAGAGAAGTGGGAGAACTTCAGCCGGTTCTGAGACACTCTGCAGTCTGCACGGAGAGAACCTCCGGATCTTCTGTCTGGATCATCAGCAGCCCGTGTGCTGGGTGTGTCAAACCTCGAGGAACCACACCGACCACAGATTCCGCCCCATTGATGAAGCTGCAACCGACTGCAAGGTAAAATCAGTGTGAACAGCTGTACAGCAGGAGTTTTTGCTTTGTTTCTCTGTCAAATTCCAAAATTTTAAAAATAATTAGAATTCAGAAAATATAGATCCAGAAACACGTTTTATAACTAATAGTGTGGCTTAAACATATAGATTTTGTTAAACATAAAGGAACAATATGAAGAAAAATAGAAAATATATTAAAAAATTATTAAAAGGTGGAAAATGTTTTTAGCATTTAATAAGAAAGCATTATTTCTTTTTGTAGGGATGCACAATGAACGATATTTCAAACCGATATTTATATGCTGACGTATTTACCTAAATGCTGAAAAGGGACCAAACAGCACTGACTGTGCTATTTTAAAATGTACTGATTGAAGCTAATTTTTATTAATTTTTATTAGTTTCAATCGATTTTATTGAAATCTTTATTTATTTTAACTGTTAATTTAATAAAGAAGGGTTAAAACACTCAGCTAAATAAAAATTAAATGAATTTATATATAGATTTTTTTTATTTGATTAATTGTATACAGCTGGCTGAAAGCTAAAATGTAAGGTATATAAGTGTTATATTTGCTTTAAATGTAAAATTATATATTAGGGCAGAGCAATATATCCCTTAAATAGTATCACCATATTTCAGGGTATTTTTGTGATAACAATATTCTTGGCATTACGAAAAATATTGTATTTTCTTTTCAAGAAGAATCAATTTCAGTAAAAACAAAAACGTTCTAAAAATGTTTGTCTATTTTCTAAACATTAACATAAACATTACAGTAATGTGAAAACATAAACGTACTATAAAATATATGTGTAGCATATGCAGTGCATGCATGTAAACTACAAAGAAAAATTGTAAATAAATACACTAAATAAAAATAAAATAAACTGCTTTTAGAAATATCATGATAAGGAGTTATTTTTTATCATGCACATTTTTTTGGTGATATTATTGCATATTGCACACCTCTACTAAACATGTAAGTTTAAAGTTTACCTCAGTTCAGTTATTCTGTACACATTTATATCCCACATTTAAGCACAATTTAGAAACTAAATGAGAGAAATGTAAAATATTTATGGCTAAAAACAGTTTAAAATGGACAATATAGGACAAATATTTACTGTCTTAACCCTGAGAGTCTGTGTGAAACTGTGATTTTATTACAGGTTTGAGTGTTTTTAGCACGAAGTGAAGCGATATAAACTGAATTACTGTTTTTATAAAATGTCTATCAGAATAAAATAGGATAAAATACAGCAAATTTACCTCATTGTATTTATTTAGATGAAATTTCCACAATAAACTGATCTTGCTCCACACAGTGTGGTGTGTTAGCGGTTAGCGCTGTGGCTAGGCTACCTGAGGGGAAGGTTTAGCTGTAATAATGGGGTGTAGACTCTCCATGAAGATAAATATGATGATTAATATTAAAGTTGGGTAGAAATGCAGAGATTTTTCTCTCTTTCTGAAGAGATTTTTACTCTAAAGGAGAAGCTGCAGAAGTGCAGGGCTAGCCTGGGGCTGTGTTTTTAGCCTTTAGCTCAGGAAGCTAGCTGAGTAGCATTAGCTTAACCCAGCAGTTTAGCTACCGTAGCGCCGTGTTTCTCTCCTGAATTAAACTCAGATAAACAGTGTAAAACTTTAGTATTAAAGTCATAAATCTGTGAATAGTGTTTATAGTAACCGTTCCTCCACCAGTCAGTGTAGCTGATTTCATGTTTTCTCTGTCAAAAACTAATAAAAATAATAAATAAATAAAACCACCCGAAGCTGTTTTTAAATAGTAAGAGTTTAAATGGGAAAAGTGTGAGGGAGCCGGCAGTGACAAACTCCAGGTTTAAGTTTATTTTTACTCTTTAATCAGATAAATTACATTATATACAGTGTTCAGCCTCTCTTATCACTCTTATTATCAGTTTACACAGTTTACTATCTCTTCACTAACTGACTGTTTTCCAGCTCTAATATACGAGCTGTACTAGGATAGTACTGTCAGCTAAGCTAACGTAGCATTAGCATTTGCTTTTGCCAAAGACTGACTGCATTTCTCTGTATAAATTACAAGTTAAATTCATTACCTGTGACTTGAGTGGCACCTCTGAGGTAAATCTATGATTAGAATTGTTTCTGAGGTAAATTTATGATTAGAATTGCATTGCTGAGGTAGCTAACGTTAACAATTTAAATATATGACTAGAAAAGCACGTGAAGTTAATTTATGATTAAAATGGCAAAACTGTGATAATTTAGGTAAATTTAAAATTATAATTGTTTATGAGGGTAAATTTACGATTATAATGTCATTGCTGAGGTAGCTAACATTAGCTGTTAAAATGTATTACTAGGATTACACAGCTGAAGTAAATGTCTGATTAATATGTCAAAACTGAGCTAATGTATGGCTAAAATTGCACTATTTGGGTAAATTTATGATTAAAATTGCATTGCTAAGGTATCTAGCATTTGCTGTTGGAATGTATAACAAGAATAGCACAGCTGAAATACATGTAAGATTAAAATGGCAACACTGAGCTAAATTAATCACAAACATTTCACCACCCAGGTAATTATTTTGTTAGAATTGTTTCAGAGGGTAAATTTATGGTTAGAATTGTTTTAGAGGGTACATTAATGATTAGAATAGCATTGCTGGGGTAGCTAATATTAGCTGTTTAACTGTATGACTAGGACTACACAGCAAGTAAATGTCTGATTAATATGTCACAACTAAATGTGTGACTAAAATTGCACTATTTAGGTAAATTTATGATTAAAATTGCATTGCTAAGGTATCTAGCATTTGTTGTCTGAATGTATAACAAGAATAGCACAGCTGAAATAAATGTTAGATCTATATATGTGACTATAACAGCATGGCTGAAATAAATTCATGATTAGAATAGCACTGCTGAGGTAAATATATTGTGATTTGTTGGTGTGTCTGCTGGAATATTAAAAATGTTAAATATTCAATCCAGTGTGTGGATGTGTTTCAGGAGGAGCTCAGAACTGCTCTGAATCCCCTAAAGGAGAAACTGGAGATCTTTAAAAAGTGTAAACTGAACTGGGATCAGACTGCAGATCATATAAAGGTAAGAATGAGAAGATCTTCTGAGATCATGATTCTGAAATTAGTTCCCCAAATCAGAAGTAGGACAGTATAAACACATTAAATATACAGTGTTTCTGACATTTACTTTCACTTTTATTTGATTACAGACGGCATGAACCCAATATATTTCATGTTTTGTTTGGTGAACTTTACTTCATTATACATTCGTTCCTGCATTTCAGACCTTCAACACGTTCCAAATAAAGATGGAACAGTGAAGCATTTACCACTTTATAATGTTTCCATTTCCACTTAAAAGATACCAAGAGATAAAGAGTTTCAGGTGTTATTTTCTCCCATAATTCCTACAAACATGAGATTGGGGACAGTTCAGTCCAGTACCTGTACCCTCTTCTTCCACAGACATGTCTTAGTAATGTGTGCAGCATGTGGTTTAGCATTGTCTTGTTGAAGAATACTGCATGATCTTGAGGGCAGCACTGTTTAGAACAGCACTGCTGAGGTAAATGAATGATTAGAATAGCACTGCTGAGGTAAAATAGCTGGTATTTGATTGGCTGATGGGCTCCTTCCTTCCAGACTCAGGCCCGACGCACAGAGAAGCAGATTAAGGAGGACTTTGAGAAGCTTCACCAGTTTCTACGAGATGAAGAGGCAGCCCGGATCACTGCGCTGAGGGAGGAAGAGGAGCAGAAGAGTCAGATGATGAAGGAGAAGATTGAGAAGATGAGCAGAGAGATATCAGCACTATCAGACACTATCAGAGGCGTAGAAGAGGAGATGGGAGCTGAAGACGTTCCATTCCTACAGGTGAGGAACATCAGTCAGACTGAAGTGAATCATCAGACTGATTTCTGATGGTTTACACACTTCTGATCTGATCTGTGAATAATCTCTGATCTTCACTGTGTGGAAGTGATGTGTAGTTTATTAATTATGATGTAATTCATTAATATTCCCCTGATTGTTTTACAGAACTATAAGACCACAGTGGAAAGGTGAGTCTCTCTCTCTCTCTCTCTCTCTCTGTGGTTCTGAACCCAAAGCTACAGCAGTACTGAACGGGTTCTAATGTTCTTCCAGAGCCCAGTGCACACTGCAGGATCCAGAGAGCCAATCAGGAGCTCTGCTCAACGTGGCGAAACATCTGTCCAACCTGAAGTTCAGCGTCTGGAAGAAGATGCAGGAGATCCTTCAGTTTAGTGAGTCTCACTTTCTCTTCTCACATGCTCTCACACGCCACATGTCATGGGACAGGAAGTAGTGTCGTGTCCCGTGACTTTTGCCGTGTCTTTGTCTCGTAAACCTCATATTTTTGTAAATATTTTATTAGATCTTTTCATGGGAAACACTGAAGATACGACTCTTTGATACAGTGTAAAGTAGTCAGTGTACAGCTTGTAGAAAATGTACAAATTGTAGATATTTTGTTTGATCATCATTATTTTCTAGCTCTGCTTTAAATCTCTTGGGTATGGAGTTCACTAGAGCTTCACAGGTTCACACTGGATTCCTTTACCCCTCCTCCATGATGACATCACAGATCTGGTGGATGTTACAGACCTTGTTCTCCTCCACCTTCTGCTTGAGGATGCTCCACAGGTGATCAGTTGTGTTTAGGTCTGGAGACATGCTCGGTCAGTTCATCACCTTTATCTTCAGCTTCCTCTGCAGGACAGTTGGAGTCGTCTTGGAGGCGTGTTGGTGTTTGGGGTCGTTATCGTGTTGGAAAACTGTCATGATTCCCAGTTTCTGATTGGAGGGGATCATGATCTGCTTCAGAAAGTCACAGTACATGTTGGAGTTCAGCTCCCCAGTGCAGGAATCCCTCATACAGCCCCAGAACATGATGCTACCACCACCATGCTTAACTGTAGACAAGGGACAGTTTTCCTGGTACTCCTCACCAGGACGCCGCCACACATACTGAACACCATCTGAACCAAACAGGTTTATCTTGATCTCCTCAGACCACAGGACATGGTTCCAGTAATTAGAGGTTGGCGGATCGATCCAAATATTGATACTATCGATACCAATGCTGGTATTGGTATTGAGCAATACTCGTGTAAAAATATTGATACTCAAGCTTTGTTTATATATATTTTTTACACAAAAATAAACAGAATTGGACTGAAAGGAGGGAAATTCCTTATTTTTTATTGTTTTTTTCCTAAGAACAATTCTATTTGAAAAAAGAAACCAAGAAAGAAAGAACTAGAAAAGATGTCTAGTGAGGGAAGGATTTTTTTTGTATTATGGTTTCTCCTTTTCTACCTCAAAAATATATATTTTCCTAATATTAAGGCAAACTTTGTTATTGTTTCTGTTTCTCTGATTTATCTATTTATATGTTTATGTTTGAGTAAAATAAACATTGTTATTTTATTCTATAAACTACAGACAACATTTCTCCCAAATTACAAATAAAAATATTGTAATCTAGAGCATTTATTTACAGAAAATGAGAAATGACTGTAATAATAAAAAAGATGCAGAGCTTTCAGACCTCAAATAATGCAAAGAAAACAAGTTCATTGTGGTAGTAAAGCGACAAAATGTGAAAAAGTTCAAGGGGTATTAATACATTTGCAAGCCATTGTATATAGGTGTGTGTTAATCAGGGTATTGTGTGTGTGTGTGTGTGTGTGTGTGTGTGTGTGTGTGTGTGTGTGTGTGTGTGTGTGTTGCAGCTCCTGTAACTCTGGATCTGAACTCTGCTCATCCTAATCTCATCGTATCTGAAGATCTGATCAGTGTGAGATACAGTGATGATAAACTGCAGCTTCCTGATAATCCAGAGAGATTTGATAATTGGTTCTGTGTTGTTGGATCTGAGAGCTTTAACTCAGGAATTCACTGCTGGGATGTTGAAGTTGGAGATGGTGATCTCTGGTATGTGGGAGTGATGTTAGAATCTGCTGAGAGGAAGGGAGGTATATACTCCAGGAGAGGAGTGTGGTACCTGGAGTGTTATGATGGTGATTATGAAGTCTGTTCTTCACCACAGAAGCCCACTGATCTCTCAGTATCAGTGAAAGTGAGGAGGGTGAGAGTTGAGCTGGACTGGAACAGAGGAAAACTCTCATTCTCTGATCCTCTCACTAACACACACTTACACACCATCACACACACTTTCACTGAGAGACTCGTTCCATTCTTCAATACCTATAGCGGCTCTCTAACTATCAGTCCAGTTCAGATCAGTGTATCTGTGAATCAGTGAATCAGTTCAGATCAGTGTATCTGTGAATCAGTGAATCAGTTCAGATCAGTGTATCTGTGAATCAGTGAATCAGTTCAGATCAGTGTATCTGTGAATCAGTGAATCAGTTCAGATCAGTGTATCTGTGAATCAGTGAATCAGTTCAGATCAGTGTATCTGTGAATCAGTGAATCAGTTCAGATCAGTGTATCAGTGAATCAGTTCAGATCAGTGTATCTGTGAATCAGTGAATCAGTTCAGATCAGTGTATCAGTGAATCAGTGAATCAGTTTGGTTTGAGTCTGAGGGCTCTATCTGATTAAGGCGTGTTGTGATGCTCATCGCTATCTTACACCCCACCAACAGTCTATTATCACTCCTTCCTCCTGCATAGTTTAAATGCTTGTGGAGTTTATATTAGGATAAAATTAATAAAACATAAATTCCTGTGATATTGCTAGAAATTGCACGGATATGATTAACAGATAGACCTTTAAGATAAATTACTTCACAGCGTCAACCAGCAGCTCAGTTTCCTCTGCTGAGAAGAGTTTGTTGGACACGTCCAGGTAGCTGCACCGTTACAATAGCAATCCACCAAAGTCAGAGCTCACCTGATCTACTCTTAAAGAGAATGATGAGCAAGAGACACTCTGATTGGTTTATTTCACGTTACGCCCAAAATTAACCACACCCATGATTAATTAAGAGAATTAGTACATGACTTTTGCTTTGCGTTTTGAGATGCACAAGGTGTACTTTTCCCATCGTTACGATAGCAAAGACACACTGTCCTAAATCAAGCTGCATGATGCACTGCTCACCTATAAATCACTAAAATAGTGATCTGAATGTTGTAAATTCTTTTTTTCTCCTCAGTTTGAAAGTACAGTTGCTCCACCCCCTCATTACTCATCAGTGGTAACGCCCCCAACACTCGTTTATGATCTCTGTAATCAAATAAAACACAAAGGAATTAGAAGAAATTCTACTTTTTAGTTTCTATTCTCCTCACTTTCAAAATCTTTTCTGATTTAGGGGTGTATTTAGGGGTGTTGCTGGGTTATATTGTGTATAACTATAACTGTGAAGTCAAACCCAAGTTTTCAAGAAAGAATAATTAAAAAGGAAAATAATTATAATAATCTAATTAATTAATACAAAGAAATGAATAAATAAAATGAAATCAAGAATTAAAAAGAAGAGGAAATGCATTAAATGTCCATCAGAAAGAGTAAAGCATCACTAAAGAAGAAGGAAAAAAAAAACCTCAAAGAAGATAAACTACTGGAGTTAATTAATGAAAAAAATTCTCAAGAAAACAACCAAGCGGAACTAATCTGGAAAACCCGAACCGGAACTTCTAGAAGGCGCGCGCGCGGGAGAAGACGACGCGCAGAGCGAGAGAGGAGTAAGAGAGAGAGAGAGAGAGAGAGCTGCTAACTTGAATCACGAGGAGAAGCTACTGTTTGGAACCCAGCGAAGTTGGTATTCTCAGAGACTGTGCAGGACTGACAACGTCTACTAGACCCGGAGAGGCAGCCGGTAAGAGTAGCCAGAACATTAAAAACACCTCGGAATTGCTACTTGAGTGAAAATAGTGGCTTCTGCTTAAGCCATATGGACTTTGCTAACTCCGTGACAAAGATGATATAGGCTGTTGTGTTTAGCTAATTGTTTAGCCTGCTAGTTGTTTATTTAAGCTAGATATGTTACTAAATTCTGCTTATGTTAGAACTATTTGTCGATGTGTTAATTATGCTTTTAGTGGTGAAACATACTAGCTTTTATTTCTTGAGATAATTAATTTTTCTTTCTTCTGTGTATTTTCTGTTTTAAAGGTTTTTCACCTTACACCTTAGACCTATACTCTGCCCAACTATATTTGGCTCTGTTCAGCTGTATTCGATTCAGTACGCCACTCTATTCAACTATTCAACTGAAATCAACTCTATTCATCTTGTTGTGGCTATCGGAGCTCGTCCAAGCTAGCCCAGCTATTTTGACTATCCGGTCACGGTTCAAACCAGATCACCGAATTAATGAGCTAAAATACAAAACTACAAAATCATATGGAAAACTGTGAATGAAAACAAAAGCAAATTAAATAAGGACTGTGTTGAAATAAAAAGAGAAAAGAAGAGATTTGGCTGGTCATTGAGTGAAATCCAGTGTAAACTCCGAGTAGATGGGTCATTCCCTTTCAAGTGGGGAAGCTGCACATGACAAACGACTTGACAATAACACATTATTGATTATTAAATTAATTGATTATTGTTTCTTCATTATTGATTTTTTTATAAGCAGCTTGATTTTGGTTCTGGACACATCTATAAATGAATGTGTGTTTTAATCTGTATAATGCTATAATCATTAATAAATGTGCAGTAAAATTGGTTTTATGTTGTTGAAAACGTTTGAAAGTAAGTAAAGATGAATCTTCTCCATTCAGTGTAATATAATAAATATATAAAAGAGCAGTTGTGGTGTGTTTTACTGCAGAACTCTACAGAACAGACTGTGTTACTCTATAAAATAATCCATTACATGAAGAAAGAATTTAGTAAATATGCTCTAGATATTCATATTCTAAAGCTAGAACCTGAGTATCTATTAAATCATTGATTATTAATGGTTATAAACATGCTATAGACTGGATTTGGGGGCGTATGGTATAGATGTGGTTTAAGATAAAATAAGATAATCCTTTATTAATCCCACAGCAGGGAAATTTACAGAGTTACAGCAGCACAGAGAACAGAACAGAAGAGATTTCAGGAAATATAAATATACATATACATACTAAGAAACCATCAAATATATTGATGGGTCTCTGAGACATTGTATCGTCCTCCTCCAAGGGGTTGGGCTTGATGGACTTTGCCAGTCAGCCGCTGCCTCCCTCTGGTGGCAGGAGGTGGAACTTGTCTGAGGACAGGCTTTAAACTGCACTGAAAAAAACTGTTTAAATACTTTTTATTTCTATTTTACAAGTAGAACTTATTTCTATTATTAAGTAAATGTGCACAGTGAACTCTCCCTGTGAGTTAAATCAGATAATTTAACTGATTTAAACCAAGAAAAGTTAATCCTGGTAGACAAGACTGCACACCTATGGTGAGGGAGGATTGGGGGACGGGCCTATTATGCAAATTAATACAAATAAATGATGCCAGGAGCCAATAGGATAGTTGTACTTCTTTATCTTAATTTTTACTGTCTCAGCTGCTAAATTTAGGTAATATTTAATCACAATATGTGGTGAACTCTACCCAAATAAAGTGATTAGAAACTTCCACACAGCAGAATCAGCAGGTGAATCAACAGCAGGAGAATTGAATCCTGCTCCTCAACACCTCGTGTAAATTAACTTTAATTTAAAACCTGTATAGATTATTAAATTATAATTATAATTAATTACTCCAGATGCACTTCTGAATTAACTACTTAGAATTACTATTTCAAATAAATAATTCACTGCAGTTGAAATGTGCTGTGTAAGATTATGTAGCAGGATGAGTATTTTGTTTTGTAGTCTGGAAGTATTTGGGATAAATAAAGCTCTGGGTCATTAAAACATTACTGTTTATTTGGAAATTGACAGTATTTCTCTACTTTAACTGACGTGTTTTTTTAAACATCTAGCGAGTCCTTTTTTCCTCTCTTGTCAGCCTGCTGTGGGCGGTGTAATTCCTGTGTCTAATTACCATCTATTTGCTTTGAGTGCTTTTAGTTCATTGGCTGGGTAATCTTACCTGGGGCTATATTTAGGCCAGGTGGCAGTTACCTGTGGCACACCCTCTGTTGTTCCCACCCCCTTCCTTGGCGTGCTGCTTGGCGAGGTCTGCTGCTTGGCGTGGCCGGGTGAATGCTCTCCTTTGTTCTGGGAATTCTCACAGGCGTGCGGTAGGCTGAAGTTTTGCTTCTCGGAGTTTTCTCTGATTAATCCTGGTGCTAAAAGTTTCTCCTGCTCCATTTCAGAGCTGAGACTCGTGAGGTGAGATTGTTCCGGTGGTTTATGCCGCGCTCAAAGGGTCCAGTCAGTGGTGGGTTATAACTCCCTATAACTCTGATTCTGATTCTATAAAATCCTCAGTGGGTTAAATCCGGTTTGTATCTGTAGTGTGAAGATACTAGAAGCGTGGGGACTTTCCCGCTGTCTGACGTGGAGAATTATACAACAGTTAGTTCCGACCTCACAATCTGATTGGTTTAGAAGTGTTCTAGCCGTGATGATATTCGTGATAACATCACAGCCTTCTTACACTAAACTTGTATCACTCCGCTGACGCATTGCAGAGTAACTGCGTATTTATACACACAGTACAGTTTTGAATCCTCGCCTCCACCGGCACCAACAGCAGCGTTAGCTTAGCACAGGCTACACTTAGCCGCGGCACACTTGCCCACAGCCCGCAGCGCTGACTTGTGGAAAAAAGGGAAGGATAATCGCTCGGCTAATGCCATCTGACAGCCAGAACGATAACTTAACCAGCCAGGCTAGGCTAAGCTAAGCTACGCTGACTGAGAATTTCCGAAGCGCGGATAGCTTGACTCCGGTCACCTACCTACAGTCCAGCCACACCGGCAAGCTAACCAACACCACCCAGCAAAACAAGCAGAAATGCTCAAAAAATGTTCAGCTTTCACCTGAAGTCGACTCCACGGAGCAGGAGAGGAGAGTATCAGCGTTATTTCACGCTCCTAACATTATCATCTTCACTTATTCCCAATTTTGTTTTCAAGCTAACTTCCGTGGTGTTAGTCTGTATGAACCATACACTGTATGTAGTTAAGTTTCAGTTCTGTTACAGTTGTGGTGGAACTACTTTTTGGAGGAAGGCTCAGTCCATATTAAAGCATATTCATTCTAAATTTCTGAAAGTTCTTTGATTTATTTTCTTTATTCATTTTGTAAAAAAAGAAACTGTTGTATAAAAGCAATAGAACACTCGAGGTCGTGTGTTATCACCAATAACATCACGGCTGTGATGATCTACTCGCCTTCGGCTCGTGCTTGCGACCGGATCACAGCCGTGATGTGATTCGTGATAACACTCTCCCTCTCCTGTTCTATTGCTTAAGTGAAGCCTTGGTGGGTATGAGTGATCTCCCATACACTTTTAATTTTATTTAAATCGTAGTTCTAACGTTATGGGGTGGTCATAATGTTTTGCAGGAAGCCGGGCTGGTGGAGTACGGGGAGTGTCCAATTCAGCTCCTCCCGTGTGTGTGATCACCTGTTCCCCTCCTCGCTGATGCTCCTCCCCCTGCAATAGTGCTACTGTTTTTTTTTCTCTATTGTTTTTTTCTCTTTCCTTATTGTTGTTTGTTTTGTTTTTCTACTTATTTGTTACGCTTCGTGTTAATTATTTGTATACCTACTCAGTCCTGGTTTGTGAGCTGCCTCTGGTGAGCGGCAGCGGATTATTTTAGCATTTGTGATTCTAGCGACACTTGGCAGGAGTCCAAAACGATTTCCTGTCAAAATAAAAGTCCTCCTAAAATTTAATAAAATCAGTTTTGAGGCTGTAAATGAAATAATATGAACTAGTTTAATATTATTTACAGTTTAAAACTAATTAAAAGCTTTTCAAAACTTCTAAACACGTTTAAATGACGTAGATAATAAAATAAAAAGTAAGAAATTGTACTAAAACTAGTGTTGCTGGGTAATACAGTTTTGCACTGGGACTTTATTATTATATTCTGATTCAGGACAAATAGCTCTTTAATAAAAGTAACATTATAAAGAAAAACATATTTCTTTAAGCCACTGACAGCATGTTTTATACTAGGTGAATAGAAAAATCAGCTTATTAATCTTTTTTTTCGCTAATAGCTGAAACATATTTCTTTGAAATTATAAAACATATAAGCCTTGCCTGAAATAAAAAAAATGATCAGAATTTAATATTTAGCGGATTTATTGTGTACAGTTGTCAATTTGCGGTGCCTTTCTGATTTAACTGTGCTATAGGAATCCAAGGCTAACATCTTAGCTGTAAAACAGCCCACTTGGCTCCCCCCCCCCCCCCCCCCCCCTCTTCCCCATTTTTAGTATTTTTTAAAATTGAAATAGGGGTGGAGTTTGCAGAATTCCATGGCATGGTCACTCTGATTGGTCCAAAAATAAAGAGTTTTTTTGGAGCTACTAACATTTATTTTAGCTTCCGATCATTTTCCAGAGGTTTTTCATCTGTTTGCGTTGGAAAAACTTGCAGAGTAAAGGTGGATTATGAGTTATTGTATTTGTTATACACGTATAATTACATATTTATATCATATTGTTTTAAATACTTATATAACCTATATATTACAATCAGTTAAATCATAACATTTTATTTAGTTAAATATCCCATTGGTGTTCGTTTTGGAAGTAAGCAGTTATTTCTCCTTTTTCTGTTAAAAGCTGTGACAGTACTAAAGAAAATAACTCATTTCTCCCTAAAGAGACATGGTGGCTAATATTGTCCAATCTTAACTGCTAAGTTTGGCTATAAGCTAGTTAGCATTGAGCTGCTAGCGGTGTTCTGAGTTCAAAAACTAAGACTGGAGTGAAATAAACCCCGATCCACATATCATATAAATCTAACCAGCACAGCGCCTTCCATCTGTTATTAAACATTAGCCATTAAAGGCTAACAGCTTGCCTCTCTAGTTAGTTAGCATTGTCAGTTAGCTTTTAGCATTGGCTAAAATTAGCTGATAGCCATTACATATTTTGGGCTTCATAATAAGATTAATTTAAATGGGACTATCCAAATAAAATATATAAAAAAACGTTTAACTCCCGTAGTTCCCAGATATGGCCGATGTCTTTTACGGAACAGGATGGAGACACAAAGTACAGCAGTGGCCCAAATCACAAGTGACCAATAGGTGCCACAAAACATGGTTCCCTGATGTACCAGATACAAACAAGGTAAATAAAAAAAAAAAGATTACAATTGATATGAATGCCATGTTTTTAAGACTTTATAAACACATTCATAATACATTATAATGTGTTTACAATTAATTATACATATGGCTATAACCATTTGTAAATAAAAATGCATAGCAATTTATAGCATTCTTCTAATGTTTTAAATATTGTGATCATAATGCATTATAAGCTGTGTTTATATTTAACATGTTTCTTTAAAATAATAACACATACAAGCCCTGCCTAAAATTTGAAAAATCTTTCCAAGTTGTCTGAATTTAATAATTAGCGGATTTATTACGTACAGTTCCGCATGTGCGGTGCCTCTGCTGATTCAACTGTGCTACAGGATACTTCATTATGCCTAACAAAGATATATTATAAATGTATTATATGCTAATACACAAGTTAGTATAATATTCAATAAATCAATAATTTAATCGGATAAAAGTACTTTAGCATAACAGCAATTTATTATAATAAACATAGCTATAGTGTTTTTGTTTTATTTTTATTTTTTTGTGTGTCATGAATGCATTATAATATATTATATTCTTTATATTATGTTCTTTGTGACTTATAGAGTCCAGAGTCTTACAGACATGACTTTCATAGAAAGTGTTACACAAGCATATTAAACACAATTTATTACTGTTTAAAACAACATAAGAATCATTCTTTGAAAATTACATAAATGTTTCAATTCTTTGAAATATGTCCCTTCTCTTAGCTTGTTCTGGTCATAGGGGATTCACATTTAAGGAGTTTCGTAGAGGCAGTTGTGGCAGTTCCAGAAGACCACATTTCTTTAGGATATAGTTGCACCCCTGGTGCCACAGCTGAAGAACTAAGGCAAGAGATACTGGGGGGAAAACATCCCTCTGTCCCCAGACCTTGTAGTTCTCCTCGCTCCAAGCAACAACCTCACTGCTAACATGACTACCACAGAAGCTGGGAAAGATTTCACCCATCTAATGGCAGCAGTACTACACCGTTGGGAAAATGTGAGTAAAAGATGATTCCCCCCAAAAATAGTGTACAAAACAACACATTTATTTATCTTTATTCATTCTACACATAATAGGTAATAGTGCTGGACTTCCCACCACGTCTAAATGAAGATATTCAGTATCAAGGACACCTAAGAAATGAATATCATCGTGCTGCTGCTGCAAGAATGGGGTTAAAGTATCTCTCAGTAGTGCATCACTTCCCTCTAAAACATTCAAAGCTCTGGTGTAAAGATGGCGTCCACCTGAGTGACGACTTTGGAACACCCATTCTGGCTGATCTTCTGTGGGCGTCAGCATATTTGGAGTTGAACACTACAAGAGAATTTATGTCCCGAAGTCTTTCCTACAGACCTCCAGTGTTCAATCCAGTCATTGCAGAGCGTGTGAGACAGACCTTTCCTCCAAAAGAAGGGAACGATTCACAAAAAAGGCATTGAGGTATATTTTCAGCATATGTATTTTCTTTATATTCTCTTTTATTTTTCTTTATACTCTTTCAATGTACTGTAGACTCCGCCTATGACTGTGACTCTATGGCTATGTATGGCTATGTAGGTTTAAGTGTTTCCAGATGTGTACCACAGACCTATAAAAGGGGCTACAAAAAAGTGGACGAGAGAGAGAAGAGGAACATCGGATCGGGCAACATCTCTCTTCAAGGCTGGCCTAGGAAGCATTGTAGATAGAGGCTGTATTCGGAATGGCATACTACATACTACTCGCGTACTAAATCTGCCTAAAGCTAGTATGCAGTATGCAGTATGAGCACAAACTGAGGATCTGTAGTGCACTACAGGTACCCGGATGGTGTACTACTCCGCTCCGATTCCGCAGTGTGCATGGGGAGCTATCTTCCTGGTGTACTGCATCCCAACATGCATTGCGACTGGCTTCTCCAGCTCGCTTCAGAAAAAAACAAGATGGTGGCGAGTGCGAGAGATTTTTAAATTATGGAAATATATATATTTTTAAATTAAGGGAATTATTTTGGAAAGTATTGGCTCACCGCTGTCGAGACCCTCCGCTGCCGCGGCCGAGCGCTCTCCGCCGCTCTCCGCTGTGTGCTGCCTTGATGTAGTAAATAATTCCCTCAGTTTTAATCAATTATTCTGTTATTTTAATAAATAATTCCCTCTGTTTTAATAAATTATTCTGTTTAATAAATAATTCCCTTCGTTTTAATACATCGTTCTTATTTATTTAATAAATAATTCCAATAAATTGTTCTGTTGATTTAATAAATAATTCCCTCAGTTTTAATAAATTATTTTGTTACTTTAATAAATTATTCCAATAAATCGTTCTGTTGATTTAATAAATAATTCCCTCAGTTTTAATACTTTTTTTTTAAATAAGGGAATGATTTGAATACAAATTAATAAAATGTTTCACTTGTGTTGAGATTGTATAAATATGAATGAGAGTTTGTTTAAATGTTTTCTTCTTGTTGGTATTTACGTAGATGAAAATAGTAATCTACTAAAATAAATAGGAAAACATTTTTAAATATAACTGGAACTTACTTGGGGTGTGGGGGCTGCTGCTAAATGTTTATTAGAATTGGGTTAACTGCACTTACATTAAACTCTAAAATAAAAGCAGCCATTGCTGTTCTGGACAGTATGCAGATCTCATTAGTTTTAATAATGAAAAGGTAGGACATTTTTAATGTTCTTTCTGTTTAGAACTCACTCTGAGGAATTCAGAGCACTACAGAGCACTGACTGGTGTGTCACGGGGCGTATCAAAAGTAATGCAGTACTGAATACTACATACTGGGCAGTGTGTAGTGTTCAGTACATACTAGTGCAGTATGCAGTATAGTAGTATAGTAGTATGCCATTCCGAATACAGCCCCAGTCTTAGTCTTTGTAATAAATAATTGTATTACACTTAAGGCAGTGTCTGCGGTGTCTTCTTCCTCATCTTCAAGCATCTTCACAGCCAAAGACAGCCAAGACTGTCTGTGTGCAACAGGGGCTTCGCAGTGCACATGCACCTCCAAGTCCCAGAAATGCACTCTCAAGCCCCAAAGCTTCAGTGGCCAATGAAACTGGGTGTGTTCAGTCATAGAAGAGATCAGTATGAACATGTGGGTAAACTGAATGCTGATATCACTTTAGCCAAGTAGCTAACTACTTATTAAATGTAAATGTATCAACGTTTCAGGTAGATTGTTTTAGCTTCTGTGAGTAGCTAGCTAGCATTAACCATATTTTATTGCTAAATTGTGACATGTCAGTTATAACAGTAGCAAGAAGCTAACTGGTTAGGTTGGCTAACTAGCTTACCTAATTGCTAATCAAGCTAACTAGCTATCTACAGCATAACAGTAAGACAAAACATAGACACTAAAGCTTAAAACATTTAATATTCATGGGTTTACCTAACAATCAGTCCACCCACAATGCAACAACTTGGGGCTTGAGAGCGCATTTCTGGGGCTCGGTAGTGCATGTGCACTGTGAAGCCCCTGCTGCACACAGACCCCTCTCAAGACAGCGGTAAACGACAGTCAGAAGCAGATTTGATGTTTGCAGAGATAAAAAAGGCAAGAACAAAATACATTTTCTTTTGTTCATGTATCATTTGTAACGTTTGTAATTCAAACCAACATTGTGTGTATCACACAGGGATTGTTCAGCATCTGCACAGTGATCGACACCACAGTCTTAATTAATCCAGTGGCACTTCCAGCCAGTCTCCAAAGGGCCGTCTGTGTGGAAATCCCACTCCCTCAGCGACAGCGGCAACGATGGAAAGCAAAGCAGAAGTTATATGTCCTGAATCAGAATATAGTAATAAAGTCCCAGCGCAAAACTGTATTACCCAGCAGCACTAGTTTTAGTACAGTCAAACCTCTGAAATCCACTGATTTTTCTATTCGCCTAGTATAAAACATGCTGTCAGCAGCTGAAAGAAATATATTTTTTTCATAATGCTTTTTTAATTTAACATTAAATCACGTTGTTAGACATATCTTTATATGGTTAACAAAATACTTAAAATACTGATAACATTTACAATAAATGTACATCAACTAACCATGCTAACAACAGTTACAAACATTGTAAAATGGTGTATGAACAAGCCTCAACTAGTTAATAAATGACAAATGTTTAAACATTATTTATCATTAAAATTCCTTAAACTATAGACTCAGATCATAATTAATTAACAGTATGTACTACATTTTTACTCATAATACCACGTATTTCTCAACCCAAATGTTAGTTTCTTCTATTCTCTTTCTTCTCAGTTTTTTTCCATTCTTTAAGTATAAAATGCTGGTTGTTAAGTTGTGTATTTTTTTTAAACAATGTCAAATTGCTCAAAGTGTGATGTGACTTCTTAATCTTATTGTCACATTCACGTCTTTATTGCATTGTATAATAATAATGTTAATAATAATAATAATAATAATAATAATAATAATAATAATAATAATAATTATTATTATTATTATTTTATTTTTCACAGTGTTTTATTAAACAGAATGGGCATAGATACTTTCATTTGCTAACATGTTTTATTTTGTGTATTAACACAGAATTGTACATTACAATATGGAGTTTTCTGTTAAATTAGTAAGCCAAACGATGTTATTTAAATCAAACCTGTGTGGCAGAGTGAAATTCCACTTCTTTTCTGTCTTACCTAACCTTCTTCTCGGTAAAATCACTTCAAAAACGAATTATTTCTTTTTAAATTTAATATTTTACAAGCGGACTTTTATTTTGACGGGAAAGTCACATGTCTTTCCAGCAACTGTTGCTCATTTCACGGAGCTGATTATAATTTTTTTTTCTTGAACGCTCGTTGCACGTGACTCAGCGCGTGGAGTGGTGTGTGTGTGTGTGTGTGTGTGTGTGTGTGTGTGTGTGTGTGTGTGTGTGTGTGTGTGTGTGTGTGTGTGTGTTTGTTTTCCTATACTTCCCGTGTCCTGAATTGCGCGCTGCTGCGGGAGAGAAAACCTGTAAGGTCAGTAAGCGTGATTATTTCTTTATGCTGTTGGTTTGTATTTAATTTACTTATGTTGGTGTTTGTTTACTTGTTTGTTTGTTTGATTAAATCTTTGTTTTGTTTTTTTGGTTCTGAACAGGAGCTGTGAGGGTGACAGGCTGCTGAGGTGGGGAAGTGGTGTTTGTGTGCTGTGTAGTGGGGACTCCTCTCGCCTGCAGTTAGGATTTGCTTTTTGGTTGTCCCTGTGATTGTGTTTATTTATTTTTTTGTTCTTTTTTGTTAATTAAATTTATTTTTAATTATTGTGATTTTTGTTAAAATTTAATATTTATTAAAATTTGAATTTTAAGTAGAACCCTGTCACAGACCATGTGATTTGAACCTGTGTGACCTATTTTGATTGGTAGATTAGAATTTGGTTTTGGGTCATTTTTCTTAATTCCTGGGTTGTCCAGGTGGCGTAGTTGGCTACAAATTTACTTATTTATTGGGTTTATTAATTTAAGACTATAAATAAACTGTCCTATACCTTCCACTTCAATTACAATACTCAATTACAATACTCAAATTTATAATTAAGAGTAGATGCTTTTATTTAATACTGTGATTTAGAGCCAGTTAATCTCTTATAATTTTAATAACTGTAAAATGTACAGATGCCTCCTTTTCCAGTGGAGTAGAGCTACGTTAGAGTAGGAACTGTAGCCTTCAGCCAGTCTAAAGCCGTATTCAGCAGCAGAGAAAGGGTTAACTTACTCTTTAACACTGTGGCCAGACAGCCAATCATTACACACTACATACTGCTGCCAGTGACAGGAGGACACGCCCAGTATGCAATGTCCCATTCCTTTCTACTAGCAAAAAGTAGCTGACAGACTGATGAATAACTACAGTGTGTTTGTACTGAAAGAAGCTACGGCAATACTCCAGATAAACCTGTTTTCCTGAGTTAACACAGCTCACGCTAACAACAAATAAAAAACAGGTCTGAAGAACACGTACAGTCCTGTGAAAAAGTATTTACCTCCTAAACCTGATAACTGGTTGTTCCACCCTTAGCAGCAACAACTGCAATCAAGCGTTTGCAGTAACTTGCAGTGAGTCTTTCACAGAGCTGTGGAGGAATTCTGTTCCACTTTTCTTTACAGAATTGTTGTAATTCCACCACATTGGAGGATTTTCCAGCATGAACCTCCTTTTTAAGATCATCCACAGCATCTCAATAGGATTCAGATCAGGACTTTGACTAGGCCAGCTGAACTTGCTGGTGTGTTTTGGGTCATTGTCCTGCTGCAGAACCCAAGTTCATTTCAGCTTGAGGTCAGGAACAGATGGCCGGACGTTCTCCTTCAGGTAGACAGAAGAATTCATGGTTCCATTTATCACAGCAATTCTTCCAGGTCCTGAAGCAGTAGTGAATCAGCACAAGCACAAACACTCAACCACAACAGTTCATGGAAGTGCAGCTAGAAACAGAAACAGAATGGAAGGAAACACCTTACAAACGTAGGATAACACATCTATTTCAGAAAACATTATATTACTGTATATTTATAGGGTATCAGAACACTTTAACACACTTTTTATTGTATCGCCTGTATTATATCATATCGTATCGTTTCCACAAGCTTCTGCAACAACGTCCCAACATTTATTTCTGTCCAGAGCTGCATTAATTTCTCCCCAAGATCTCGTATTGATGATGGAGATTTGGAGCTCTGAACAAAGTCTTCTCCAGCACATCCCAAAGATTCTCAACGGGGTTCAAGTCTGGACTCTGTGGTGGAGAATCCATGTGTGAAGATAATGATCTCATGCTCCCTGAACCCTGCACTCTTTCACAATCTGAACCCATTAATCCTGACATTGTCCTCTTAAAATATAATCCTGTTCCATCAGAGACTAAAGCCCATGGACCAAGCTGTTCCAGCTCAACACTGAAGGTCTCACCACTGCCAAGACTGACATCTTTGAGCAAATAGCCATCAAAAGCAATGTGCCATATGGAAACAAGAACATCCTGAGGGTTCCTGGGAACACCTTGACTGATCATATTGCCCACAAACATCATGGCATAGAGACATTTGTCCTCAAAGACATGGCCTTGTCAGCTGCTGGACAATCTCCAGAAGGTACAGAGACAGAATGGTTATCAATGAAAGTGCATGACATCACAATCAACATCTACAAACCACCACCCAGCAGATTGGTTCCATCATCTCTGCCAGTCGTCCCAGCCCCCGCTGTATATATGCTGGTGATTTTAATATTCACCACACAGACTGAGATTACAGCAATTCCAGCAGTGATGGTGACGTCCTGGTGAACTAGGCCTTGACTTTAGATGCAACACTCTTATATGACCCAAAGGAGCCATGTATATTTTATTCTGCCTGATGGAACAGTACCACCAATCCAGACCTGGCATTTGCAGCAAAATGGAATAAAAACCAGCCAGTCCCTATAAGACGCACCCAGGACATATTTCCGCGATCACTCCATCGACCATCGCTTATCACTATTCCATCTATGGTCCAGACTCTGCAAGGGAGGGATGAGGAGACGTGGAACTTTTGTAGAAAAAACTGGGCCGGCTTCACCAAACAAGTCAGCAAACCAGCTGCCGGTCTACTTCCCTGTATCCCAACAACCTAATCAATGCCTACGACTCCTATCGACAAAGAATGTGAAAACCTCATTTATGCCTATACAGAATCACAGACCAGTGAAGACAGGGACAAAGCAGCAGATAACCTTTTCTGCAGGTTAATGGAGAAGCGTAGGAAACGCTGGACTGAGACGGTGGAGTCAGTCGACTTCACACATTCCAGCCGACAGGTGGTTACAGATCCTGAACAAGCTGACTGGTAGGTTAACAACTCCTGTACAGTCCCCATCACTGCAAACTCCATTGTGTCCCTCCTATTGAGTAATGGCCGTTTCCCCGATGCAGACAAGACATCAGCAAGAGTCCATGAGCTGCTTAGGACCTCAGGGTGTGATTCCAACCTATTTGGCAATTCAACACCTGAAGACTGGCAGGGCACCAGGTATAGACAGCGTCCATTCTGAATACATAAAACACCAAAGCAAAAAGGCAACTCTATTATTTCCTCTCTGCATGCCTTTAGTACTTAAAGCTGCATTAGATCTGGTGTTGTGCAAAGGTAATATCCCTGCAGAAGCCGAACAAGCCAAGCGATGACCCAAAGGGATACCGGCCCATCTCACTGCTGTCTACCATACAAGCTTTACAGTGTAAAATCTGTTTTCTGTAAATAAACGGAAATATACAGATATGCTTTCCTGGCTTTTTTAGTTAAATACATTATTCTACTTTATAAAATAAAAAAAATACTCAGAACAAGTAGTTGATTATTATTTTTAATTTAAAGTTTTTGGCTTTTAGCTACATTCACCCCCATTCATAGATGACTCACACGTGAGCTCCCTCTAGAGTTTAACAGTGATTTACTGATATAAAAGGGGAACAGGAAGTGATCAGACTCTCCATAAACAGCTCTAGTAATGCAGGAGATGTGTTTTGGACCCGTGTATTTTTTTTCTTTCTCAGTAATTCCATTGGCAGTTTGTAGCTGCTGCTCCTGACTCCCAGTTGCCGACTGGGTCAGATATCTAGCATTCCAAATATTTGCCGGGCGTCTGCGACTGATCGGCGAAAAGTCATTCACAATACGCGACTGTGTGAGTGCTGAAAGCCTCAGAGCAGAATTTTTGTCTGTGATCAACAAAAAACTGTCTGCAACTAAAAACTATGCTAAAATCTTGTAGTGTGAACCTGGCATTAGATATGTGTTTACCGAATTCTAGATCTGAATCTATAATAATGATCTATATAGCTTATATTTATTAGCTCATCATACAGGAGTGCAACAAATATGTATTTAGGTTGTGAACCTCAGACAGTACACAGCAGGATTAGCCAGCAGACTTCGTCTGAGGGAGGGATCTGTACCTACTGTCTGTGGCAAGTCAGCAGATGATGGAGATGATTTACAAGAAACATAAGTGGCATCAAACCTGCATTCCTGAGCGGCGTCTCGTAACAAAGCGAGACAACAGAAAGAGAAAGACATACAGTACCAATACTATGATGACAAAAGTATTGGGACACCTGTTCATTCTGTAACTGTTACGTTTCCATACTGTCCCTGATTTGTCTGATTTGGGGTTTTACTGTGGAAGTTAGGACTAGTGGTCTAGTGCCGGGTCAGTTCCAGCATTACTCTGTGAAGCTTCTGGAGATGCATTTATTTACACTGCAGGGATTTACTGTCTTTCACTTCCCTGTGTGAGTGTGAGCGGTGAGGAGAACCGGAGAACCGGTTGTGGAATGTTGCTCTGAGGACGTTCTGCTGCTGCTGTGGTTTTCTGTTTACCTGTCTGTTTAACACACCTGAGGATTCCTGAACTCAGGTACATTCAGGCACCTCTAAGAGGAACAGCCTGCAGATACTAAGATTTGGATTCTTGTTCAAAGACTTTGGGTACATGCCCCAGGCTGAGCGATGAGTTAGAGCCAGTTAACCTCTTATAATTTTAATAACTGTAAAATGTACAGATGCCTCCTTTTCCAGTGGAGTAGAGCTACGTTAGAGTAGGAACTGTAGCCTTCAGCCAGTCTAAAGCCGTATTCAGCAGCAGAGAAAGGGTTAACTTACTCTTTAACACTGTGGCCAGACAGCCAATCATTACACACTACATACTGCTGCCAGTGACAGGAGGACACGCCCAGTATGCAATGTCCCATTCCTTTCTACTAGCAAAAAGTAGCTGACAGACTGATGAATAACTACAGTGTGTTTGTACTGAAAGAAGCTACGGCAATACTCCAGATAAACCTGTTTTCCTGAGTTAACACAGCTCACGCTAACAACAAATAAAAAACAGGTCTGAAGAACACGTACAGTCCTGTGAAAAAGTATTTACCTCCTAAACCTGATAACTGGTTGTTCCACTCTTAGCAGCAACAACTGCAATCAAGCGTTTGCAGTAACTTGCAGTGAGTCTTTCACAGAGCTGTGGAGGAATTCTGTTCCACTTTTCTTTACAGAATTGTTGTAATTCCACCACATTGGAGGATTTTCCAGCATGAACCTCCTTTTTAAGATCATCCACAGCATCTCAATAGGATTCAGATCAGGACTTTGACTAGGCCAGCTGAACTTGCTGGTGTGTTTTGGGTCGTTGTCCTGCTGCAGAACCCAAGTTCATTTCAGCTTGAGGTCAGGAACAGATGGCCGGACGTTCTCCTTCAGGTAGACAGAAGAATTCATGGTTCCATTTATCACAGCAATTCTTCCAGGTCCTGAAGCAGTAGTGAATCAGCACAAGCACAAACACTCAACCACAACAGTTCATGGAAGTGCAGCTAGAAACAGAAACAGAATGGAAGGAAACACCTTACAAACGTAGGATAACACATCTATTTCAGAAAACATTATATTACTGTATATTTATAGGGTATCAGAACACTTTAACACACTTTTTATTGTATCGCCTGTATTATATCATATCGTATCGTTTCCACAAGCTTCTGCAACAACGTCCCAACATTTATTTCTGTCCAGAGCTGCATTAATTTCTCCCCAAGATCTTGTATTGATGATGGAGGTTTGGAGCACTGAACAAAGTCTTCTCCAGCACATCCCAAAGATTCTCAACGGGGTTCAAGTCTGGACTCTGTGGTGGAGAATCCATGTGTGAAGATAATGATCTCATGCTCCCTGAACCCTGCACTCTTTCACAATCTGAACCCATTAATCCTGACATTGTCCTCTTAAAATATAATCCTGTTCCATCAGAGACTAAAGCCCATGGACCAAGCTGTTCCAGCTCAACACTGAAGGTCTCACCACTGCCAAGACTCACATCTTTGAGCAAATAGCCATCAAAAGCAATGTGCCATATGGAAACAAGAACATCCTGAGGGTTCCTGGGAACACCTTGACTGATCATATTGCCCACAAACATCATGGCATAGAGACATTTGTCCTCAAAGACATGGCCTTGTCAGCTGCTGGACAATCTCCAGAAGGTACAGAGACAGAATGGTTATCAATGAAAGTGCATGACATCACAATCAACATCTACAAACCACCACCCAGCAGATTGGTTCCATCATCTCTGCCAGTCGTCCCAGCCCCCGCTGTATATATGCTGGTGATTTTAATATTCACCACACAGACTGAGATTACAGCAATTCCAGCAGTGATGGTGACGTCCTGGTGAACTAGGCCTTGACTTTAGATGCAACACTCTTATATGACCCAAAGGAGCCATGTATATTTTATTCTGCCTGATGGAACAGTACCACCAATCCAAACCTGGCATTTGCAGCAAAATGGAATAAAAACCAGCCAGTCCCTATAAGACGCACCCAGGACATATTTCCGCGATCACTCCATCGACCATCGCTTATCACTATTCCATCTATGGTCCAGACTCTGCAAGGGAGGGATGAGGAGACGTGGAACTTTTGTAGAAAAAACTGGGCCGGCTTCACCAAACAAGTCAGCAAACCAGCTGCCGGTCTACTTCCCTGTATCCCAACAACCTAATCAATGCCTACGACTCCTATCGACAAAGAATGTGAAAACCTCATTTATGCCTATACAGAATCACAGACCAGTGAAGACAGGGACAAAGCAGCAGATAACCTTTTCTGCAGGTTAATGGAGAAGCGTAGGAAACGCTGGACTGAGACGGTGGAGTCAGTCGACTTCACACATTCCAGCCGACAGGTGGTTACAGATCCTGAACAAGCTGACTGGTAGGTTAACAACTCCTGTACAGTCCCCATCACTGCAAACTCCATTGTGTCCCTCCTATTGAGTAATGGCCGTTTCCCCGATGCAGACAAGACATCAGCAAGAGTCCATGAGCTGCTTAGGACCTCAGGGTGTGATTCCAACCTATTTGGCAATTCAACACCTGAAGACTGGCAGGGCACCAGGTATAGACAGCGTCCATTCTGAATACATAAAACACCAAAGCAAAAAGGCAACTCTATTATTTCCTCTCTGCATGCCTTTAGTACTTAAAGCTGCATTAGATCTGGTGTTGTGCAAAGGTAATATCCCTGCAGAAGCCGAACAAGCCAAGCGATGACCCAAAGGGATACCGGCCCATCTCACTGCTGTCTACCATACAAGCTTTACAGTGTAAAATCTGTTTTCTGTAAATAAACGGAAATATACAGATATGCTTTCCTGGCTTTTTTAGTTAAATACATTATTCTACTTTATAAAATAAAAAAAATACTCAGAACAAGTAGTTGATTATTATTTTTAATTTAAAGTTTTTGGCTTTTAGCTACATTCACCCCCATTCATAGATGACTCACACGTGAGCTCCCTCTAGAGTTTAACAGTGATTTACTGATATAAAAGGGGAACAGGAAGTGATCAGACTCTCCATAAACAGCTCTAGTAATGCAGGAGATGTGTTTTGGACCCGTGTATTTTTTTTCTTTCTCAGTAATTCCATTGGCAGTTTGTAGCTGCTGCTCCTGACTCCCAGTTGCCGACTGGGTCAGATATCTAGCATTCCAAATATTTGCCGGGCGTCTGCGACTGATCGGCGAAAAGTCATTCACAATACGCGACTGTGTGAGTGCTGAAAGCCTCAGAGCAGAATTTTTGTCTGTGATCAACAAAAAACTGTCTGCAACTAAAAACTATGCTAAAATCTTGTAGTGTGAACCTGGCATTAGATATGTGTTTACCGAATTCTAGATCTGAATCTATAATAATGATCTATATAGCTTATATTTATTAGCTCATCATACAGGAGTGCAACAAATATGTATTTAGGTTGTGAACCTCAGACAGTACACAGCAGGATTAGCCAGCAGACTTCGTCTGAGGGAGGGATCTGTACCTACTGTCTGTGGCAAGTCAGCAGATGATGGAGATGATTTACAAGAAACATAAGTGGCATCAAACCTGCATTCCTGAGCGGCGTCTCGTAACAAAGCGAGACAACAGAAAGAGAAAGACATACAGTACCAATACTATGATGACAAAAGTATTGGGACACCTGTTCATTCTGTAACTGTTACGTTTCCATACTGTCCCTGATTTGTCTGATTTGGGGTTTTACTGTGGAAGTTAGGACTAGTGGTCTAGTGCCGGGTCAGTTCCAGCATTACTCTGTGAAGCTTCTGGAGATGCATTTATTTACACTGCAGGGATTTACTGTCTTTCACTTCCCTGTGTGAGGAGAACCGGTTGTGGAATGTTGCTCTGAGGACGTTCTGCTGCTGCTGTGGTTTTCTGTTTACCTGTCTGTTTAACACACCTGAGGATTCCTGAACTCAGGTACATTCAGGCACCTCTAAGAGGAACAGCCTGCAGATACTAAGATTTGGATTCTTGTTCAAAGACTTTGGGTACATGCCCCAGGCTGAGCGATGAGTTAGAGCCAGTTAACCTCTTATAATTTTAATAACTGTAAAATGTACAGATGCCTCCTTTTCCAGTGGAGTAGAGCTACGTTAGAGTAGGAACTGTAGCCTTCAGCCAGTCTAAAGCCGTATTCAGCAGCAGAGAAAGGGTTAACTTACTCTTTAACACTGTGGCCAGACAGCCAATCATTACACACTACATACTGCTGCCAGTGACAGGAGGACACGCCCAGTATGCAATGTCCCATTCCTTTCTACTAGCAAAAAGTAGCTGACAGACTGATGAATAACTACAGTGTGTTTGTACTGAAAGAAGCTACGGCAATACTCCAGATAAACCTGTTTTCCTGAGTTAACACAGCTCACGCTAACAACAAATAAAAGACAGGTCTGAAGAACACGTACAGTCCTGTGAAAAAGTATTTACCTCCTAAACCTGATAACTGGTTGTTCCACCCTTAGCAGCAACAACTGCAATCAAGCTGTGAGTCTTTTACAGAGCTGTGGCTTTAGAACATACTTGAGCCAATAGCCGTCAAACCCATCCTGAGATTTCCTGGGCACACCTTTGCTGATCATATTGCCAACAAACATCATGGCATAGCGACATTTGTCCTCAAAGACATGGCCTGGTCAGATGAAGGACAATCTCCAGAAGTTGCAGAGACAGAATGGTTATCAATGAAAGAGCATGACATCACAATTGTCAACATCTACAAACCACCACCCAGCAGATTGGTTCCACCATCCCCCGCTCTATATGCTGGTGGTAGCTGCAACACTCCTGACCCAAAGGAGCCATGTACATTTTTCTTTGCCCTAAATGATGCCTACGACTTGTACTGCAAGATGCTGCTGGCTGCTGCCATGAATAAAAACTCCCTGCGGGTTGTGAAATTCTCCTTTGTGCCCATGTAAAATTTAAGACCAGTGAAGACAGGGACAATGCAGCAGATAACTTATTCTGCAGGTTAACTGAGAAGCGTAGGCAACACTGGACTGACCAGCCGACGGGGGTGGCAGATCCTGAACGAGCTGACTGGTAGGTCAGCAACTTGCAAGATCAATATCACGGTTGATAATGCCCAGCTACAGCTCGAGCCCTCCCTGACGTACCTCGGAGTGAAGGTAGACAGAACACTGTCCTTTAAGCAACACCTGGACATTGTCAAGGCAAAAACCACCAACCATGCTGCACTGATACGCCTCCATGTGAAGAAGCTGGATGTGGAGCTTAACACTCTGGAAGCTTATGAGCCACCCCAACCTATCAACTGCCTGTCCTCTCTGGAATCAGAAGAGAAAAGCAGCCATGCTGGTTTTCGCTCAGAAAGCACAGATGAGTAAATCCCACTTCCTCCACAAGACCATCACAGAGACTTCACAGCACATGAGCCTCAAATCCCCAACCCATGCCCAGAAACTGCTCTGCACAACACCAGCTGACATCTCCAAGGCTTCCTGGATGAAGGCAAGATGGAAAGACCAGTGGAAGGAAGCAGGACCATCTACACTTCATCAATACATCAGAGATCCAACAGATGTTCCTGCCCAGAGTGGACAACCCTTAATCCCCTGAGAACAGGAGTACGGTGCTTTGAACATGAGGACCCATCACAAACAGTGGAACATGTGATCACCAGCTGCCCCAAATTCTGGTCACCGAATGGCACTCGTGGTTTAATGGACCTGGATGATGAAACACTGGACTGACTTGCAGCAACAGAACTGAGAGTCTAAAGGACATACACCAGAATTAGAGAACAAATCCACTGATGGAATCACCTGGTACTTCAGTATATTCAGGTAGTCAGCTGACCTCATTCTTTGCAGAAACTCCAGATCATAGCTCCACCCCCACAGGCTTGTACGGTAGGCACTAGACATGATGGGTAATCACTTCACCTGCCTCTCTTCTTACCCTGATGCTCCATCACTCTGAAACAGGATAAAAATGGACTCATCAGATCTTCACCTGACCTGATTCAGAGTCTGATCTTTACCCTTTTTAACAAACTGAAGCTGTTTTTACTGGTTTTCCTCACTGATAAGAGCTTTTCTTAAAGCTACAAAGCTGTTTAGTCCCTTTTAATTCATTCAATTCCCTTCACTACATTGTGTGGTAAAGCTCTTACTTTCACTATTAAACATCATATCCCTGAGTTCTAGTGAAGTTTTTCTACCATTTATTTATAAGTGAGCAGAGCAGGTAGGGGAGGAGTGAATAGAGCAGGTAGGGGGAGGAGTGAACAGTGTGAGTAGGGGAGGAGTGAGCAGTGTGAGCATTGAGTGAAAGGAGCAGAGTGTGTTCAGACGTCTACTTTTTGAAGAAACGGTCAGACAGTTTTTAGCTAATGTTCTGGAGAATTCCTCTGAAGGAAACTGATCAACACCTGGATCTACAAACACACCTGTAGAATCTGAAGAGAACCTGAGATCAGAGAGCGAGAACCTTCACACACCTGAAAGTGAAAGTCTGAGTGTTGTAACAGGAAGGAGCAGCAGTGAAAGAAAATGGCTTCTAAATCTTTCTTAGTGGAGGATCTCACCTGTCCTGTGTGTTTTGAGATCTTCACGGTTCCTGTGGTTCTGAACTGTAGCCACAGTGTGTGTAAAGAGTGTCTGCAGAAGTTCTGGGAGTCTAAAGGATCCAGAGAGTGTCCAATTTGTAGGAGAAGATCTTCAAATGATTCTCCTCTAGTAAACCTGGCTCTGAAGAACCTGTGTGAGAACTTCTTACAGGAGAGAAGTGGGAGAACTTCAGCCGGTTCTGAGACACTCTGCAGTCTGCACGGAGAGAACCTCCGGATCTACTGTCTGGATCATCAGCAGCCCGTGTGCTTGGTGTGTCAAACCTCGAGGAACCATACAGGCCATAATTTCCGCCCCATTGATGAAGCTGCAACCGACTGCAAGGTAAAATCAGTGTGAACAGCTGTACAGCAGGAGTTTTTGATTTGTTTCTTTGTCAAATTCCTAATTTTTGAAATAATGAGAATTCAGAATATACAGATCCAGAAACATGTTTTATAACTAATCATGTGGCTTTAAATATTGTATTTAGAAAAATAAATGTAGAGTTTTAGGTTGCTAAACATATAGCAACAATATGAAGGAAAATAGAAAATATCTGTAAAATTTTAGCATGTAATTAGAAAGGATTACATTTTTTTGTAGGGATGCACAATGAACGATATTTCAAACCGATATTTATATGCTGACGTATTTACCTAAATGCTGAAAAGGGACCAAACAACTGTCAGGCCCATCCAGCCAAGCCCCCCCCCCACCCTCCCTGGACTCCTCCCTGCCTGACTCCCATACCTGTTTTATTTCTTGTTTTGTTTGTTTGCCCAGTTTAATTTCTTAGTCTAGACGTTTTCCTAAGCTCTGCTTAGCAGTTTTCTGTTTGCTATTTTGTAGTCTAGTGCTCCCTTTGTTTTTCCCCATTCCCTGTACTACTTACTGGTTATATTGTTTTGGCAGTTTCACTTATTCCTTGTTTACTTAGTCCCTGTTCCTTTGGCCCAGTCCAGTTTACTTTGCCAGTTTTTATATTTGTTTCTAGTTTTGCCCAACTATAGTGTGTAGCTCTATCCCCTTGGTTATTGTTTATTTTGTAGTTTTGTTGTTTATTTTAATAAAATTTACTGCTTCGTTTTACATCCCAGCAGTGTCTTATTTCCTCTCTGCCTGTTTACAGTCAGACATAAAAACAGCACTGACTGTGCTATTTTAATATTTACTGATTGAAGCTCATTTTTATAAATTTTTATTATTTTCAATAGATTTTATTTATTTATTTTATTTAACCTGTTACTTTAATAAAGAATGTTTAAAACAGTAATTGCATACAGCTGGCTGAAAGCTAAAATGTAAGGTCTATAAGTGTTATATTTGCTTTAAATATTATTGTGTTTATTCTGTAAGTTATATATGTGTAATATCTGCATCATACCAGACCATACCTTATTTTTAGTAAAAGTAGTATCACCATATTTCAGAGTTTTTGTTTGATAACGATATTCTTGGCATTACGAAAAACATTGTTTTTTCTTTTCAAGAAGAATTAATTTCAGTAAAAACAAGAAGATTCTATACATTTTTGTCTATTTCCCAAACATTAGCATAAACATTAAACTGAAAGGTGAAAACATAAACTTACTGTAAAATACATCTGTAGCATATGCAGTGCATGCATGTAAACTGCAAATAAAAAGTGTAAATAAATACACTAAATAAAAATACAAAATATACTGCCTTTAGAAATATTGTATTGTATTGTAATATTGATTTTTTATCGTGCACATTTTTTTGGGTGATATTATTGCATATGGCACACCTCTACTAAACATGTAAGTTTACAATTTACCTCAGTTCAGTTATTCTGTACACAGTTAAATCCAACATTTAATCACAATTTAGAAACTAAATGAGAGAAATGTAAAATATTTATGGCTAAAAACAGTTTAAAATGGACAATATAGGACAATATTTACTGTCTTAACCCTGAGAGTCTGTGTAAAACTGTGATTTTATTACAGGTTTGGGTGTTTTTAACACGACGTAAAGCGATATAAACTGGATTACTGCTTTTATAAAATGTGTATCAGCGTAAAACAGTCTAAAATACAGCAAATTTATCTCATAAATGTATTCATTTAGATGAAATTTCACCAATAATCTGATCTTGCTCCACACAGTGTGGTGTGTTAGCGGTTAGCGCTGTGGCTAGGCTACCTGAGGGGAAGGTTTAGCTGTAATAATGGGGTGTAGACTCTCCATGAAGATAAATATGATGATTAATATTAAAGTTGGGTAGAAATGCAGAGATTTTTCTCTCTTTCTGAAGAGATTTTTACTCTAAAGGAGAAGCTGCAGAAGTGCAGGGCTAGCCTGGGGCTGTGTTTTTAGCCTTTAGCTCAGGAAGCTAGCTGAGTAGCATTAGCTTAACCCAGCAGTTTAGCTACCGTAGCGCCGTGTTTCTCTCCTGAATTAAACTCAGATAAACAGTGTAAAACTTTAGTATTAAAGTCATAAATCTGTGAATAGTGTTTATAGTAACCGTTCCTCCACCAGTCAGTGTAGCTGAGGTAGCGTTAGCTAAGCTAGCTAAGCGCTCTAACAGTAAAAGTTAGATATTATTACACTATTTCTCTGGATAAAACACCTATTTAATGATTAGAATTACTGTTAATATTAATCTGAATATTTCCATTTATAATGCATGATTAGAAATAGTGTTTTATTTATTTTATACTGTTATTTGCTGGAGGATTGAACAGGTTTGGTTGTGATAAAGGGTGTTTTGGTAACTCTGTTTGCCCTTTTCACCAAAATATCTAGTTACTATTCTTTGGTTCTAGATAAGAACTAAATTTAGAGTATCTGTCTGCGTCCTGCAGAACTACAGGAACATCCATCTAACTTACTTTCATGCTGCCATCTACTGTGTCTGCAGTATATTGCATTATAGCTGTTCCTTTCTGATTTTTTGCTGTAAATATATATCTCACCTCATTATTCTTGCCGTAAAAATGTTTTTATTTAATCAGTATAAAATATCTTATGCTGTACTATAGTTTAAACTACTTGTAGTGTTTATGGAATTACGTTCATCTTAACATTAGAGTGTTGCATGCCTAGCATATTTAATTTTCATTAAATCATTTTATTGGATTTTGTATATTTTACATCAGTCATCGGTATTAACAAGAAAATGAATATCCTGATGTAAAGAAAGTAATTATCATTAATGTTAGACTGTACAAAAATGACCAAATATTTTTTTAATATAATTATTATATTTAATTATATAAAACGAGGCAATTTTATAAGTTAACAACCAAAAGTTGACCAACACAAACTGTGCAGCAACAGATCCAGAGCTTGTCTCTAATTTTCTTTATCTATAAGGTGAATCAGCTGTAGGTAGGAGTGTGTAATAGAGTGAACACAGTGTTTAAAATTATACTGTATTTTATACAACAATAAACTATTAGAACTATAGAACTAAAGTCTCCTATTTGCTCATTGGAGCTGAAAAATGGATAGAAAGAAGCAGTTGGTCATAATGTTATTCTTGATCTGTGTTTAATGATATAAAGCACAATAATCTGTGCACAAGTGCTGTGATTTCAGAAACGAACATCTGATATGTATACAGAACTGTATTTTATATATTAATAAAAGTTAATGTTATATATTCTGCAATGTAAAACCATACATTTGGATTATTCGACCACATGATTAATCATTTTGACTGTGTTGTTCGTAATCGATGACTAAAGAACTTTTTATTCTGGTGATTCTGACATGTTAACTGATATGAATATGTAACTTTGGGGCAAAAACTAAGGATTTTGAGTAAATTACAAGCATTAGCTGCTCATCCATTATGTGGTGCTGTTAGTTAATGTATAATGTAAATTGTATGTATATTTAATATTTAATATATACGTCATAAGGTCAAGCACAACTGAATGATGGGGAATAATTGTCAGGTAACTCTCTCAACACTATATATGTTTTATTTTGAGAGTATTCAGTAAACACCTCAATAAATAAAAACAGTAATGAAACCCAGAGTGTAACATCATACCAGGAAAAACACGCGGTCACTGCAAGTTTTATTCCAACAAAGCAGAACTTATATAGCTTAAAGCTCACTGAGCCATTAAAATTAGCAATTAAAAACAGGTGTGAATCTACCTGAACCTGCAGCGACGCTGGACTTTTACAAATAAGATTACACACCCATGTTCTCCACAGTGTTCTGTCCAATTGTGCTACCCATCAATACGTGCTTCTTACCACCAGTTTTTATATATATATGTGGTTTCCAATCACCTCAGTTCCTTTAACTGAACCCTGAGATATTACTCAGGCCTTCCAAATATCCTATTGAGATTCTGGGGGGAAATGTTTAAATATGGTGTTGTTTTTGGGGGTATTTTTACATTTAAAATACACTAGAGAAACACGGTTTGCTGGGGAACACCACTGGTCAGAACACTGGTGTTGGGTAATGTAGTTAAAGTATAGTATTACACAGAGTTTTAAAGCACCACACTGGGTGTTACTAACAAAAATCCCAGTAAAGCAGATTTAAACATTGTTTTTACAACAATTTCAGTAACATATAAGGTAAACCTTTAAATTCGCTTAGATTGAGCGAAAACCGTAACTTACTTTACGTAGCGTCGCCATTTTGAAAAATGAGTGTTCCTTGTAGTCCTGAGACTCTTAGATTTTCAGGATCCAGAACCGAGTTTTGTTGGTGGAAATAATGGTTCAGAAATAGGTTCCACATTCCACTCTGGTGGAAAAGGGCTAACAGTAAATAAGGATGTTGTTGTATTAGTGTTTTATTATTTACACAGTGTTTACTAAATGTGTTAATGTCTGAATTGTGATTTAATAATTCACATAGCATAGTTTACTACCTCTTTACTAACTGGCTGTTTTACAGCTGAAAGATACGAGCTGTTTTAGGATAGTACTGTTAAGATAGTATTGCTAAGCTAACTTAGCCTTAACATTAGTTGTTTTAGCTTAATTATTTACCTACATGTGACTTGCATAGCACTGCTGAGATAAATTTATGACTAAATCAACTCTGCTAAATTAAATGAATTATTAGAATAGCACTGTGAGGGAAAATTATTATTAAAATGGCAAAACTGAGCTAAATTCATCACTAAAATTGCACTACTCAGGAACATTTATGATTAGAATAGCAATGCTAAGGTAGGATTAGCTTAAGCTACATATAAAGCTATGTATGTGACTATAACAGCATGGCTGAAATAAATTCATGATTAGAATAGCACTGCTGAGGTAAATATACTGTGATTTGTTGGTGTGTCTGCTGAAATATTAAAAATGTTAAATATTTAATCCAGTGTGTGGATGTGTTTCAGGAGGAGCTCAGAACTACTCTGAATTCCCTAAAGGAGAAACTGGAGATCTTTAAAGAGTGTAAACTGAACTGGGATCAGACTGCAGATCATATAAAGGTAAGAATGAGAAGATCTTCTGAGATCATGATTCTGAAATTAGTTCCCCAAATCAGAAGTAGGACAGTATAAAACACATTAAATATACAGTGTTTCTGACATTTACTTTCGCTTTTATTTGATTACAGATGGCATGAACCCAATATATTTCATGTTTTGTTTGGTGAACTTTACTTCATTATACATTCGTTCCTGCATTTCAGACCTTCAACACGTTCCAAATAAAGATGGAACAGTAAAGCATTTACCACTTTATAATGTTTCCATTTCCACTTAAAAGATACCAAGAGATAAAGAGTTTCAGGTGTTATTTTCTCCCATAATTCCTACAAACATGAGATTGGGGACAGTTCAGTCCAGTACCTGTACCCTCTTCTTCCACAGACATGTCTTAGTAATGTGTGCAGCATGTGGTTTAGCATTGTCTTGTTGAAGAATACTGCATGATCTTGAGGGCAGCACTGTTTAGAACAGCACTGCTGAGGTAAATGAATGATTAGAATAGCTCTACTGAGGTAAAATAGCTGGTATTTGATTGGCTGATGGGCTCCTTCCTTCCAGACTCAGGCCCGATGCACAGAGAATCAGATTAAGGAGGACTTTGAGAAGCTTCACCAGTTTCTACGAGATGAAGAGGCAGCCCGGATCACTGCGCTGAGGGAGGAAGAGGAGCAGAAGAGTCAGATGATGAAGGAGAAGATTGAGAAGATGAGCAGAGAGATATCAGCACTATCAGACACTATCAGAGGCGTAGAAGAGGAGATGGGAGCTGAAGACGTTCCATTCCTACAGGTGAGGAACATCAGTCAGACTGAAGTGAATCATCAGACTGATTTCTGATGGTTTACACACTTCTGATCTGATCTGTGAATAATCTCTGATCTTCACTGTGTGGAAGTGATGTGTAGTTTATTAATTATGATGTAATTCATTAATATTCCCCTGATTGTTTTACAGAACTATAAGACCACAGTGGAAAGGTGAGTCTCTCTCTCTCTCTCTCTCTCTCTCTGTGGTTCTGAACCCAAAGCTACAGCAGTACTGAACGGGTTCTGATGTTCTTCCAGAACCCAGTGCACACTGCAGGATCCAGAGAGCCAATCAGGAGCTCTGCTCAACGTGGAGAAACATCTGTCCAACCTGAAGTTCAGCGTCTGGAAGAAGATGCAGGAGATCCTTCAGTTTAGTGAGTCTCACTTTCTCTTCTCACATGCACTCACACGCCACATGTCATGGGACAGGAAGTAGTGTTGTGTCCCGTGACTTTTGCCGTGTCTTTGTCTCGTAAATCTCACATTTTTGTAAATATTTTATTAGATCTTTTCATGGGAAACACTGAAGATACGACTCTTTGATACAGTGTAAAGTAGTCAGTGTACAGCTTGTAGAAAATGTACAAATTGTAGATATTTTGTGTGTTAATCAGAGTACTATGTTTGTGCATGCATGTGTGTGTGTGTGTGTTTGTGTATGTGTGTGTGTGTTTGTGTATGTGTGTGTATGTGTGTGTGTGTGTGTGCTGCAGCTCCTGTAACTCTGGATCTGAACTCTGCTGGTTCTAATCTCATCGTATCTGAAGATCTGATCAGTGTGAGACTCAGTCCTGATAAACTGCAGCTTCCTGATAATCCAGAGAGATTTGATGGTGATTATAGGTTCTGTGTTGTTGGATCTGAGAGCTTTAACTCAGGAATTCACTGCTGGGATGTTGAAGTTGGAGATGATGAATACTGGTTTGTGGGAGTGATGTTAGAATCTGCTGAGAGGAAGGGAGATATATTCTCCAGGAGAGGAGTGTGGTTTCTGTGGTGTTGTGATGGTAAATATGGATTCAGGTCTACACCACAGAAGCCCACTGTTCTCTCAGTATCAGTGAAAGTGAGGAGGGTGAGAGTTGAGCTGGACTGGAACAGAGGAAAACTCTCATTCTCTGATCCTCTCACTAACACACACTTACACACCATCACACACACTTTCACTGAGACACTCGTTCCATTCTTCTTTACCTCTAACTCTCTAACTATCAGTCCAGCTCAGATCAGTGTATCTGTGAATCAGTGAATCAGTTCAGATCAGTGTATCTGTGAATCAGTTCAGATCAGTGAATCAGTTCAGATCAGTGTATCTGTGAATCAGTGAATCAGTTCAGATCAGTGTATCTGTGAATCAGTTCAGATCAGTGTATCTGTGAATCAGTGAATCAGTTCAGATCAGTGTATCTGTGAATCAGTGAATCAGTTCAGATCAGTGTATCTGTGAATCAGTTTGGTTTGATTCTGTGGGCTCTATCTTACACTCTCATTAAGGAGTGTCGTAATGCTCATTGCTATCTTACACCCCACCAACACTCTTTTTTTCACTCCTTCCTCCTGCATTGCTTAACCACACCCCTAATTATTTACGAGAATTAATACATGTCTTTTGCGTGCTTTGAGCCGTGGAAGGTGTACTTTTCCCGTTGTTACGATAGCAAAGACACACTGATATGCGCTAAATCAAGCTGCACGGTTCACTGCTCACCTATAGATCACTAAAATAGGACTAAATGTTTTCCTCCTCAATTTGAAAGTACAGTTGCTCCGCCCACTCATTACTCATCAGTGGTAACGCCCCCAACACTCGTTTATGATCTCTGTAATCAAATAAAACACAAAGGAATTAGAAGAAATTCTACTTTTTAGTTTCTATTCTCCTCACTTTAAAATCTTTTCTGATTTAGGGGTGTATTTAGGGGTGTTGCTGGGTTATATTGTGTCTAACTATAACACATTATTGATTATTAAATTAATTGATTATTGTTTCTTCATTCTTGATTTTTTATAAACAGCTTGTTTTTGGTTCTGGGCACATCTATAAATTAATTTCCTGCAGTTTCCTGTGTGTTTTAATCTGTATAATGTTATAATCATTAATAAATGTGCAGTAAAATTGGTTTTATGTTCTTGAAAACGTTTGAAAGTAAGTAAAGATGAATCTTCTCCATTCAGTGTAATATAATAAATATATAAAAGAGCAGTTGTGGTGTGTTTTACTGCAGAACTCTACAGAACAGACTGTGTTACTCTATAAAATAATCCATTACATGAAGAAAGAATTTAGTAAATATGCTCTAGATATTCATATTCTAAAGCTAGAACCTGAGTATCTATTAAATCATTGATTATTAATGGTTATAAACATGCTATAGGCTGGATTTGGGGGCGTATGGTATAGATGTGGTTTAAGATAAAATAAGATAATCCTTTATTAATCCCACAGCAGGGAAATTTACAGAGTTACAGCAGCACAGAGAACAGAACAGAAGAGATTTCAGGAAATATAAATATACATATACATACTAAGAAACCATCAAATATATTGATGGGTCTCTGAGACATTGTATCGTCCTCCTCCAAGGGGTTGGGCTTGATGGACTTTGCCAGTCAGCCGCTGCCTCCCTCTGGTGGCAGGAGGTGGAACTTGTCTGAGGACAGGCTTTAAACTGCACTGAAAAAAACTGTTTAAATACTTTTTATTTCTATTTTACAAGTAGAACTTATTTCTATTATTAAGTAAATGTGCACAGTGAACTCTCCCTGTGAGTTTAATCAGATAATTTAACTGATTTAAACCAAGAAAAGTTAATCCTGGTAGACAAGACTGCACACCTATGGTGAGGGAGGATTGGGGGAGGTGCCTATTATGCAAATTATTACAAATAAATGATGCCAGGAGCCAATAGGAGAGTTGTACTTCTTTACCTTAATTTTTACTGTCTCAGCTGCTAAATTTAGGTAATATTTAATCACAATATGTGGTGAACTCTACCCAAATAAAGTGATTAGAAACTTCCACACAGCAGAATCAGCAGGTGAATCAACAGCAGGAGAATTGAATCCTGCTGCTCAACACCTCGTGTAAATTAACTTTAATTTAAAACCTGTATAGATTATTAAATTATAATTATAATTATTTACTCCAGATGCACTTCTGAATTAACTACTTAGAATTACTATTTCAAACAAATAATTCACTGCAGTTGAAATGTGCTGTGTAAGATTATGTAGCAGGATGAGTATTTTGTTTTGTAGTCTGGAAGTATTTGGGATAAATAAAGCTCTGGGTCATTAAAACATTACTGTTTATTTGGAAATTGACAGTATTTCTCTACTTTAACTGACGTGTTTTTTTAAACATCTAGCGAATCCTTTTTCCCTCTCTTGTCAGCCTGCTGTGGGCGGTGTAATTCCTGTGTCTAATTACCATCTATTTGCTTTGAGTGCTTTTAGTTCATTGGCTGGGTAATCTTACCTGGGGCTATATTTAGGCCAGGTGGCAGTTACCTGTGGCACACCCTCTGTTGTTCCCACCCCCTTCCTTGGCGTGCTGCTTGGCGAGGTCTGCTGCTTGGCGTGGCCGGGTGAATGCTCTCCTTTGTTCTGGGAATTCTCACAGGCGTGCGGTAGGCTGAAGTTTTGCTTCTCGGAGTTTTCTCTGATTAATCCTGGTGCTAAAAGTTTCTCCTGCTCCATTTCAGAGCTGAGACTCGTGAGGTGAGATTGTTCCGGTGGTTTATGCCACGCTCAAAGGGTCCAGTCAGTGGTGGGTTATAACTCCCTATAACTCTGATTCTGATTCTATAAAATCCTCAGTGGGTTAAATCCGGTTTGTATCTGTAGTGTGAAGATACTAGAAGCGTGGCGACTTTCCCGCTGTCCGACGTGGAGAAGTGAAGCCTTGGTGGGTATGAGTGAGCTCCCATACACTTTTAATTTTATTTAAATCCTAGTTCTAACGTTATGGGGTGGTCATAATGTTTTGCAGGAAGCCGGGCTGGTGGAGGACGGGGAGTGTCCAATTCAGCTCCTCCCGTGTGTGTGATCACCTGTTCCCCTCCTCGCTGATGCTCCTCCCCCTGCAATAGTGCTACTGTTTTTTTTTCTCTATTGTTTTTTTCTCTTTCCGTATTGTTTTGTTTGTTTGCTTTTCTTCTTATTTGTTACGCTTCGTGTTAATTATTTTTATACCTACTCAGTCCTGGTTTGTGAGCTGCCTCTGGTGAGCGGCAGCGGATTATTTTAGCATTTCTGATTCTAGCAACACTTGTAAATTAAATACACTTGTATTAAAATGTAATAAAAATCGGTTTTGAGGCTGTAAATGAAATAATATGAACTAGTTTAATAATATTTACAGTTTAAAACTAATTAAAAGCTTTTTAAAAACTTCTAAACAAGTTTAAATTACGTAGATAATAAAATAAAAAGTAAGAAATTGTACTAAAACTAGTGTTGCTGGGTAATACAGTTTTGCGCTGGGACTTTATTATATTCTGATTTAGGAGACGCACAACTCTTTAATAAAAGTAACATTATAAAGAGAAATATATTTCTTTAATCCACTGACAGCATGTTTTATATGAGGCGAATAGAGAAAATCATTGGATTTAAGAGGTTTGACTGTACTAAAACTAGTGTTGCTGGGTAATACAGCTTTGCGCTGGGACTTTATTATTATATTCAGATTTAGGAGACACAACTCTTTAATAAAAGTAGTATTGTTGTTGTTTAATCTTTTTCTTATTTTCTTTCAGCCACTGACAGCATGTTTTATACTAGGCAAATAGTGAAAATCAGTGGATTTCATATGTTGGTAATGTCTGAACTAGTGCTGCTGGGTAATATAGATTAAGCTTATTAATCTTTTTTTTCGCTAATAGCTGAAACATATTTCTTTGAAATTATGAAACATATGAACATATAAAAAAAATGATCAGAATTTAATATTTAGTGGATTTATTGTGTACAGTTGTCAATTTGCGGTGCCTTTCTGATTTAACTGTGCTATAGGAATCCAAGGCTAACATCTTAGCTGTAAAACAGCCCACTTGGCTTCCCCCCCCTCCTCCCCATTTTTTAGTATTTTTTTAAATTGAAATAGGGGTGGAGTTTGCAGAATTCCATGGCATGGTCACTCTGATTGGTCCAAAAATAAAGAGTTTTTTTGGAGCTACTAACATTTGTTTTAGCTTCTGATCATTTTCCAGAGGTTTTTCATCTGTTTGCGTTGGAAAAACTTGCAGAGTAAAGGTGGATTATCAGTTATTGTATTTGTTATACACGTATAATTACATATTTATATCATATTGTTTTAAATACTTATATAACCTATATATTACAATCAGTTAAATCATAACATTTTATTTAGTTAAATATCCCATTGGTGTTGGTTTTGGAAGTAATCAGTTATTTCTCCTTTTTCTGTTAAAAGCTGTGACAGTACTAAAGAAAATAACTCATTTCTCCCTAAAGAGACATGGTGGCTAATATTGTCCAATCTTAACTGCTAAGTTTGGCTATAAGCTAGTTAGCATTGAGCCGCTAGCGGTGTTCTGAGTTCAAAAACTAAGACTGGAGTGAAATAAACCCTGATCCACATATCATATAAATCTAACCAGCACAGCGCCTTCCATCTGTTATTAAACATTAGCCATTAAAGGCTAACAGCTTGCCTCTCTAGTTAGTTAGCATTGTCCGTTAGCTTTTAGCATTGGCTAAAATTAGCTGATAGCCATTACATATTTTGGGCTTCATAATAAGGTTAATTTAAATGGGACTATCCAAATAAAATATTAAAAAACGTTTAACTCCCGTAGTTCCCAGATATGGCCGATGTCTTTTACGGAACAGGATGGAGACACAAAGTACAGCAGTGGCCCAAATCACAAGTGACCAATAGGTGCCACAAAACATGGTTCCCTGATGTACCAGATACAAACAAGGTAAATAAAAAAAAAGATTACAATTGATATGAATGCCATGTTTTTAAGACTTTATAAACACATTCATAATACATTATAATGTGTTTACAATTAATTATACATATGGCTATAACCATTTGTAAAAAAAAAAATGCATAGCAATTTATAGCATTCTTCTAATGTTTTAAATATTGTGATCATAATGCATTATAAGCTGTGTTTATATTAAACATGTTTCTTTAAAATAATAAAACATACAAGCCCTGCCTAAAATTTGAAAAATCTTTCCAAGTTGTCTGAATTTAATAATTAGCGGATTTATTATGTACAGTTCCGCATGTGCGGTGCCTCTGCTGATTCAACTGTGCTACAGGATACTTCATTATGCCTAACAAAGATATATTATAAATGTATTATATGCTAATACACAAGTTAGTATAATATTCAATAAATCAATAATATAATCGGATAAAAGTACTTTAGCATAACAGCAATTTATTCTAATAAACATAGCTATAGTGTTTTTGTTTTATTTTTATTTTTTTGTGTCATGAATGCATTATAATATATTATTATATTCTTTATATTATGTTCTTTGTGACTTATAGAGTCTAGAGTCTTACAGACATGACTTTCATAGAAAGTGTTACATAAGCATATTAAACACAATTTATTACTGTTTAAAACAACATAAGAATCATTCTTTGAAAATTACATAAATGTTTCAATTCTTTGAAATATGTCCCTTCTCTTAGCTTGTTCTGGTCATAGGGGATTCACATTTAAGGAGTTTCGTAGAGGCAGTTGTGGCAGTTCCAGAAGACCACATTTCTTTAGGATATAGTTGCACCCCTGGTGCCACAGCTGAAGAACTCAGGCAAGAGATACTGGGGGGAAAACATCCCTCTGTCCCCAGACCTTGTAGTTCTCCTCGCTCCAAGCAACAACCTCACTGCTAACATGACTACCACAGAAGCTGGGAAAGATTTCACCCATCTAATGGCAGCAGTACTACACCGTTGGGAAAATGTGAGTAAAAGATGATTCCCCCCAAAAATAGAGTACAAAACAACACATTTATTTATCTTTATTCATTCTACACATAATAGGTAATAGTGCTGGACTTCCCACCACGTCTAAATGAAGATATTCAGTATCAAGGACACCTAAGAAATGAATATCATCGTGCTGCTGCAAGAATGGGGTTAAAGTATCTATCAGTAGTGCATCACTTCCCTCTAAAACATTCAAAGCTCTGGTGTAAAGATGGCGTCCACCTGAGTGACGACTTTGGAACACCCATTCTGGCTGATCTTCTGTGGGCGTCAGCATATTTGGAGTTGAACACTACAAGAGAATTTATGTCCCGAAGTCTTTCCTACAGACCTCCAGTGTTCAATCCAGTCATTGCAGAGCGTGTGAGACAGACCTTTCCTCCAAAGGAAGGGAACGATTCACAAAAAAGGCATTGAGGTATATTTTCAGCATATGTATTTTCTTTATATTCTCTTTTATTTTTCTTTATACTCTTTCACTAATGCATGTACTGTAGACTCCGCCTATGACTGTGACTCTATGGCTATGTATGGCTATGTAGGTTTAAGTGTTTCCAGATGTGTACCACAGACCTATAAAAGGGGCTACAAAAAAGTGGACGAGAGAGAGGACAGAGGAACATCGGATCGGGCAACATCTCTCTTCAAGGCTGGCCTAGGAAGCATTGTAGATAGAGGCTGTATTCGGAATGGCATACTACATACTACTCGCGTACTAAATCTGCCTAAAGCTAGTATGCAGTACGCAGTATGTGACCAAACTGAGGATCTGTAGTGCACTACAGGTACCCGGATGGTGTACTACTCCGCTCCGATTCCACAGTGTGCATGGAGAGCTATCTTCCTGGTGTACTGCATCCCAACATGCATTGCGACTGGCTTCTCCAGCTCACTTCAGAAAAAAACAAGATGGTGGCGAGTGCGAGAGAATATATATAAATATATTTAAATTAAGGGAATTATTTTGGAAAGTATTGGCTCACCGCTGTCGAGACCCTCCGCTGCCGCGGCCGAGCGCTCTCCGCCGCTCTCCGCTGTGTGCTGCCTTGATGTAGTAAATAATTCCCTCAGTTTTAATCAATTATTCTGTTATTTTAATAAATAATTCCCTCTGTTTTAATAAATTATTCTGTTATTTTAATAAATAATTCCCTTCGTTTTAATACATCGTTCTTATTTATTTAATAAATAATTCCAATAAATTGTTCTGTTGATTTAATAAATGATTCCCTCAGTTTTAATACTTTTTTTTTAAATAAGGGAATGATTTGAATACAAATTAATAAAATGTTTCACTTGTGTTGAGATTGTATAAATATGAATGGGAGTTTGTTTAAATGTTTTCTTCTTGTTGGTATTTACGTAGATGAAAATAGTAATCTACTAAAATAAATAGGAAAACATTTTTAAATATAACTGGAACTTACTTGGGTTGTGGGGGCTGCTGCTAAATGTTTATTAGAATTGGGTTAACTGCACTTACATTAAACTCTAAAATAAAAGCAGCCGTTGCTGTTCTGGACAGTATGCAGATCTCATTAGTTTTAATAATGAAAAGGTAGGACATTTTTAATGTTCTTTCTGTTTAGAACTCACTCTGAGGAATTCAGAGCACTACAGAGCACTGATTGGTGTGTCACAGCAGGACCGTGTAGGGTACTACAATCAAAAGTAATGCAGTACTGAATACTACATACTGGGCAGTGTGTAGTGTTCAGTACATACTAGTGCAGTATGCAGTATAGTAGTATAGTAGTATGCCATTCCGAATACAGCCCCAGTCTTAGTCTTTGTAATAAATAATTGTATTACACTTAAGGCAGTGTCTGCGGTGTCTTCTTCCTCATCTTCAAGCATCTTCACAGCCAAAGACAGCCAAGACTGTCTGTGTGCAACAGGGGCTTCGCAGTGCACATGCACCTCCAAGTCCCAGAAATGCACTCTCAAGCCCCAAAGCTTCAGTGGCCAATGAAACTGGGTGTGTTCAGTCATAGAAGAGATCAGTATGAACATGTGGGTAAATTGAATGCTGATATCACTTTAGCCAAGTAGCTAACTACTTATTAAATGTAAATGTATCAACGTTTCAGGTAGATTGTTTTAGCTTCTGTGAGTAGCTAGCTAGCTAGCATTAAGCACATTTTATTGCTAAATTGTGACATGTCAGTTATAACAGTAGCAAGAAGCTAACTGGTTAGGTTGGCTAACTAGCTTACCTAATTGCTAATCAAGCTAACTAGCTATCTACAGAATAACAGTAAGACAAAACATAGACACTAAAGCTTAAAACATTTAATATTCATGGGTTTACCTAACAATCAGTCCACCCACAATGCAACAGCTTGGGGCTTGAGAGCGCATTTCTGGGGCTCGGTAGTGCATGTGCACTGTGAAGCCCCTGCTGCACACAGACCCCTCTCAAGACAGCGGTAAACGACAGTCAGAAGCAGATTTGATGTTTGCAGAGATAAAAAAGGCAAGAACAAAATACATTTTCTTTTGTTCATGTATCATTTGTAACGTTTGTAATTCAAACCAACATTGTGTGTATCACACAGGGATTGTTCAGCATCTGCACAGTGATCGACACCACAGTCTTAATTAATCCAGTGGCACTTCCAGCCAGTCTCCAAAGGGCCGTCTGTGTGGAAATCCCACTCCCTCAGCGACAGCGGCAACGATGGAAAGCAAAGCAGAAGATGGTTAAGAAGAAGAAAAACTTGAGAAGTTTCAATGAGGTAAACTGTTTCTGTTATAATCATAACTTTAACTGAAACTTTAACTGTAATAATCTTACATTTCCTGAACATTGTGTATGGGCATTGGTGGCTATGTTAATTGTTTCTAATAAACAATCATTTTTCTATTCATTCAGCTCAGTATCTCTGCTTAGACTGTGTAATGTCATACACCAAGATAATAATAATAAGAAGAAAAAGATGAAACAAAAATACTACTTTTATTAAAGAGTTATATGTCCTGAGTCAGAATATAATAATAAAGTCCCAGCGCAAAACTGTAGTTTCAGTACAGGGAAACAATCTACAGATTTTTTCTATTCACATCATATAAAACATGCTGTCAGTGGCTGAAAGAAATATATTTTTCTTTATAATGTTACTTTTATTAAAGAGTTATATGTCCTGAATCAGAATATAGTAATAAAGTCCCAGTGCAAAACTGTATTACCCAGCAACACTAGTTTTAGTACAGTCAAACCTCTGAAATCCACTGATTTTTCTATTCGCCTAGTATAAAACATGCTGTCAGCAGCTGAAAGAAATATATATTTTTCATAATGCTTTTTTAATTTAACATTAAATCACGTTGTTAGACATATCTTTATATGTTTAACAAAATACTTAAAATACTGATAACATTTACAATAAATGTACATCAACTAACCATGCTAACAACAGTTACAAACATTGTAAAATGGTGTATGAACAAGCCTCAACTAGTTAATAAATGACAAATGTTTAAACATTATTTATCATTAAAATTCCTTAAACTATAGACTCAGATCATAATTAATTAACAGTATGTACTACATTTTTACTCATAATACCACGTATTTCTCAACCCAAATGTTAGTTTCTTCTATTCTCTTTCTTCTCAGTTTTTTTTCCATTCTTTAAGTATAAAATGCTGGTTGTTAAGTTGTGTATTTTTTTAAACAATGTCAAATTGTGTGATGTGACTTCTTAATCTTATTGTCACATTCACGTCTTTATTGCATTGTATAATAATAATAATAATAATAATAATAATAATAATAATAATAATAATTATCATTATTTTATTTTTAACAGTGTTTTATTAAACAGAATGGGCATAGATACTTTTATTTTTATAACATGTTTTATTCTGTGTATTAACACAGAATTGTACATTACAATATGGAGTTTTCTGTTAAATTAGTAAGCCAAACGACGTTATTTAAATCAAACCTGTGTGGCAGAGTGAAATTCCACTTCTTTTCTGTCTTACCTAACCTTCTTCTCGGTAAAATCACTTCAAAAACCAATTATTTCTGTTTAAATTTAATATTTTAGAAGCGGACTTTTATTTTGACGGGAAAGTCACATGTCTTTCCAGCAACTGTTGCTCATTTCACGGA